>NW_027498526.1:0-41207 GCF_021521415.1 Bidens hawaiensis
TGAGTTTGGATGCAAACAGTTTTTGGACAGATTGTGTTATTGATGTTTAATTGACTGTAAAGAGGTGTAAATGTGAAAATTGGTTGAGATTATTGATACTACAGTAAACTAGGTTGAGTCTAGTTTCTAAAGAATATAAATTTTCAATTTTTGGACGTGTAAAAGTTAACTTTTATGATTTTACAAAAACGTTGTGCAAAGCTGAGTTGTTAGACCTGCTGTTAGGTTGTTTTGTAAATATTACATCTCATGAACTACGAGACCAATTGGGTTGGTTCCACTTCTGGAAGTTGACTTATTGAGTTAGGAACCTAACCCAAGTGGTCTTGCATTTATTGGATTTTTCGTTTAATGGGAATTTCAAATAAAATTCTGTTGCGCATGAATTTGACTGTTATGAGTTTGCTGTAATCATTTGATGATTGTGAGAAACTTATGTGGAATAAAAATATAATAAAATATGTTCTGGAAACCTAAGACATTTATGCTTTTGTGATGATTTTTGGTAAATTAATTGTGATTCTATGATCGGTGAGATAGTACAATCTTTCAAGTAGAATTTCTGTCTCGGTGAAACTAGCTGCTGAATTTTGTGAAAATGCATGAAACATGATACTTGCTATATAATTGTTATGTTTTGACCAAATTGCCCTTGCTGGGAATAATTGCTAATTGATTGTCATGATTCGACCAAATTGCCCTCGTGGGGAATAATGGCTTGTTAATTGTTATGTGTTGACCAAATTACCCTTACGGGGAGTAATTGCTAGTGATGTACTTTATGAATACATGACACGTAAATAATTGCTTACACATGTAACGTATCACAAATACATTTGTTAAAGTCACACACGATTCACAAACGGAACACGAAACATGTTATGTGCATAGGTATTATGTGCCGGGTCTAGAGACTCGATAATATTCCGACACTTAGAAAAATCTCTTTGTTGTTTTAGAACGCTAGAGAGAGTTTTTCTGTGACGCGCATCTTGGTGAATTATTTTGGGATACTTCGCAAACAGTGAGATTCACTTTCCCCTTTTAAACTTTTTAAACGCTTTTCACTTGGGGGAGATAACATACTCCGAAACGCATTTAAGATTTTGTTAATATAGATTATATATCACTTGTAAAGACTAAGTGGCAAACGCAATAACTAAAGTCCTTCATTCACATCGAACCGTTTAATATTGGATAATAGCGAGTCATTGTTGAGTAGTACTACTGGGTTTGACAAACCCCACCCAACGCTAAACTCGACTGGAGGTCGAGTGGGTGTAATATTGGCTAAACACATACCATGGTCGGGATAGACCTGGTGGCAAGGCAAATGATAAACAGTCAGCTTCGGTGTCGAACACTTAGTGATACTTGTTTTATAGGCTAGCTACCTATAGATATATAATTGACATAACACTATCTGGTAACGCAAAACGCTGTAACGCAAAACGCTTAACGCAAAACGCTGAACGCAAACGCTAAACGCTTTATTTTATATAAACTTGTGAACTCACCAACCTTGTGTTGACACTTTTAGTATGTTATTCTCAGGTAGCCGAGGCGGGCGCGCGGTTTAGGATCATGCATTGCTTGAAACACTTTTAACTATGCAAACTTATTTTTAACTGTTATCATTGGGTTTTAAGTCGTCCTGCGTGAGGTAACATTGTTTTCTATGGTTTTACGCTTCCGCATTTAATTACTCGTAAACGTTTTCATGGTTTTGAAACTTTGTTTTATGGTTTGATTATAACTAATGATTCCGATCCTGTTAGTTCACACCCTCTGACGGTAAAACTCCGTTAGTGGATTTTGAGGGTGTGACAGATTGGTATCAGAGCCATTGGTTATAGCGAACTAGAAGCTGCATGCATACTAGACTATAACCGCGACGACCCATTAGTTATAATGATACGCACTGCATAGATTTGTGTAGTCTTTGTTATCCTATCTCTTTACCTCTTTCACTCATACTCGCGCGCATACACGGTTTACCTGTAGGAATGTCGACGCCGCCATCATCATCATCATCCGATCCGATGACTCATGCTCACGGGAAGGAACCGCAGTTACCTACCGCATCGCCACCCCGTGTAGTCCCGAAACTCGAAGCTCCCGCACCGAAGAGGTACCGCTTATCCGGAGGCATGTACGAAAACGAAGTTAGCTGGGATTGGTACCCTAATATGATCAGACGTATGGTCTATCGAGAACAAGTTCCCCCGTTACCTCACCCGAACCACCCTGCTTATCCCAACACCCTACCACCCATAACCGAACCTGTAGAGCGAGTTCTCGCAGCTGTTGTTTCATGTTTGGAGCGTGATGTGGGTTACATGCGCTATACGAGAGCCAACGTTTCTGGACTGTTAAAAGACGGAACCGAGACTAAGGAGGAAATTGCCCGCATGGCAGCGACAATGAAGGAAATGCAAGAGGCTTGTGATCAACAGATGGAGATTATGAGAAAGATGCAAGCCGAGATGATAGACTTGCAAGAGCAACTCCAAGTAGCAAGGACCCGAACCGAGATAGCTCTAGAGCGTTGCGATGTCTTACAAATGCAACTTGCTCAGAACGCAGCCGAAGCTGAGGCAGAGCCTGAGGCCGAGCCTGAGGCAGATCCCGAAGAAGAGCCTGAGGAGGACCCTGAGGAAGATCCCGAAAAGGAACCTGAAGAAGAACCGGAGGAAGAACCGGCTGAGGAGGAGGCACACTCAGAGGTGTCTTCAGATGATGACATCTAGTGATGATAACACCTACATGGAGGGGTTGTCTCCATCCGAACTATTATTTTCTATGATTTTAAGGATTGATTGGAAATACTTTGTAGCGAATACAATGGTTTTAATCGTGAATTATTAATTAGATTAATATACGGTTGTGATGTGATGTTGTTTCTTATTTCTTTCTTACCTATCTTTTTATTACATGTATGGTGTGTTGAATATGAAAGAAAAATTCATGTTTAACATTTTGTACTGTGATTCTAGGAAATGGCTGGAAGAAACGCTGGACACGGACGTGGTAACATCAACTTGACTGCAGCTGAACTCCAAACTCTGCTGAACGACCATGCGGCGGCCGCTTTAGCCGCACATGTTCAGAACCAAGCTGGAGGTCCAATTGGAACGTGTACCTTCAAGAATTACCTTGACTGCAAGCCCAGTACGTTTAAGGGCACCGAGGGAGCTATAGGCTTCCTGCGTTGGGCTGAGAAGGCCGAGTCGGCATTTGAGATGTGTAATTGTCCCCCTGCCAGTAGGGTCAAATTCGCTGCTGGAACACTTGAGGATTCTGCCCTCACTTGGTGGAATTCAAACGTGCAGATCCTTGGATTGGAAGTGGCTAACGCTATGAACTGGGAGGAGTTCAAGAACATGATGCGAGAAGAGTACTGTCCGAGAGAAGAGATTTCAAAGTTAGAGTCAGAATTTTGGTCACTGAAGATGGTGGGCTCAGAAATCGAAGCCTACACTACCCGTTCCCACGAGTTAGCTGTGATGTGTCCGCGGATGGTGGATCCGCCGAGTAAGAGGATTGAAATGTATCTTGATGGGTTAGCACCGCAAATTCAGGGCATGGTGACGTCTTCCAGACCAGCCACGATTCAACAAGCGATCCGTTTAGCTCATAAACTGACGGATCAAGCAGTGACCCAAGGTGCGCTACCACCTAGGGGTTCAACCGCTAAAGCCCGTGACAACCCGAGTAAAGACAACAACAGCAACAGCAACCCGAGCAGCGGAAAGAGAAAGTTTGACCACACCAGATCCTCATCCTCGAACCTCCCACAGCAATAACACTACCGTAAGCCCGAATTCACTCGGAGCTTTAACAATCAGAGTCACAACAACAATAACAACGGTAGCGGGCAGGGTTCGAGCGGATATGCTGGGAAATATCCGAAGTGCAATAGGTGCAACTACCATCATGCTGGCCCGTGTGACCGTGTCAAGTGTTAGAGATGCGGAAAGATGGGTCACCAGGCGAAGGAATGTAGAGGAGACCTTGCGGCAAAGGGTGTTCCTAAACCACCTATGACGACGAATGGATGTTTCGAATGTGGGCAGGAAGGTCATTTCAGGAAAGATTGTCCCAAGCTGAAACAGAACGACAACAATGGAGGTAATGGAAGTGGCAGTAGTGGTGGAAGCAATGGCAAAGGAAGAGCTTTTGTAATTGAGTCTGGTCAAGCCCGCAATGATCCGTACGTGGTGACTGGTAAGTTCCCTGTGAACGATTGTTTTGCTTCTGTATTGTTTGACACTGGAGCTGATAGGAGTTTTGTGTCGAAAGCCTTTAGCCAACTCTTAGACTTAACTCCAACTTCGTTAGATGCTAAGTTTCCTGTTGAATTAGCTGACGGTAAGACTATAGTAACGACTCATGTACTTGCGGGATGTAAGTTAAAACTGTCAGGTCATGTCTTTGATATCGACCTTATTCCTTTTACGCTTAGTAGTTTCGATGTCGTGGTCGGCATGGACTGGTTATCCGAGAACCGAGCGGATATTATATGTCACGACAAGGTAGTCCACATTACTACCCCTTCCGGCGAGATCATTTCGATCCGAGGTGAGAGAAGCGGCATGACCACCAGCGTCATTACCCTTATGAAGGCGCAGAAGTACCTACGAAAGGGTCATCCGGCAATTTGGCGCAGATTGTTGAGAAACCCGCGGAGGAGAAGCGAATTAAAGATATACCGATTGTATGAGAATTTCCGGAAGTTTTCCCGGAGGATTTGCCTGGACTCCCTCCTATACGACAAGTCGAATTCCAAATCGAGTTGACACCCTGTGCAGCACCTATAGCACGAGCCCCGTATCGGCTCGCACCGGCGGAGCTTCAGGAACTGTCCACTCAGTTGCAAGATTTGTTGGATAAGGGTTTTATCAGACCTAGCTCATCGCCATGGGGAGCCCCTATCTTATTTGTCAGAAAGAAGGACGGGACTTTCCGAATGTGTATCGACTACCGGGAGTTGAACAAGGTGACGGTCAAGAACCGTTATCCTTTACCCCGAATTGATGATTTGTTTGACCAGCTTCAAGGATCGAATTACTACTCGAAGATCGATATGCGATCTGGTTATCACCAACTAAGAGTGCGCGAAGAAGATATCTCAAAGACGGCTTTCAGAACACGGTATGGTCACTACGAGTTTTCGGTTATGCCTTTTGGCATAACCAACGCACCAGCCGTATTTATGGATCTCATGAATCGAGTATGCAAGGCGTATCTCGACAAGTTTGTGATTGTTTTCATTGATGATATTCTCGTCTACTCCAAGAACGAAGCTAACCATGAAGAACACTTTAGGGTAATTCTGGAATTATTAAAGAAGGAACAACTGTATGCTAAACTCTCGAAATGTGAGTTTTGGCTTCGCGAGGTTCACTTTTTAGGACATGTGATCAACGAGAATGGTATCCATGTCGATCCCGGTAAGGTAGAGGCCATCAAAAACTGGGAAGCACCTAAGACTCCGACTGAGGTGCGGCAATTCCTAGGACTGGCCGGCAACTACCGACGTTTCATCGAGGGATTTTCAATGATTGCTCAACCCCTCACCGCTTTGACTCACAAAGGCACTAAGTACAATTGGGGTGACGCGCAAGAATCCGCTTTTCAACTGTTGAAAACCAAACTCTGCAGCGCCCCTATTCTAGCCCTCCCCGAGGGAACGGAAAATTTTGAGGTACACTGTGCGCATCGATACAAGGTCTCGGTTGTGTGCTGATGCAACTCGAGAAGGTTATAGCTTACGCCTCTCGACAACTACGGGTTCACGAGAAGAACTACACGACCCATGATTTGGAACTCGGGGCTGTGGTGTTTGCCCTTAAGATATGGAGGCATTACTTGTACGGTTCCAAGTTTACCATTTACACCGACCACAAGAGTCTCCAGCATATCTACGATCAGAAGGAGCTGAACTTGCGACAGCGTCGTTGGTCGAGCTGCTTAAGGATTATGATTTTGCCATCAAGTACCACCCTGGCAAGGCCAATGTAGTGGCCGACGCCCTCAGTAGAAAAGAAACAGATAAACCGAGACGAGTGCGAGCATTGCAACTCACGATTCATGCAAACTTACCTGACCAGATTCGCGAGGCGCAACTCGAAGCTTTGAAAGATGATAATCTTCCATCGGAACTCATGCGGGGCATGAACAAGCAACTTGAAACCAGATCGGACAGGGTCCGATATTTTGAGAACCGGATTTGGGTTCCACGGTTCGGAGAGTTGAGAACTCTGGTGATGGACGAAGCACACAAGTCCCGATATTCTATCCACCCTGGCTCAGATAAAATGTATCATGATTTAAAGGCACTTTACTGGTGGCCGAACATGAAAGCCGACATTGCCACCTACGTGAGCAAATGCTTGACTTGTGCCAGAGTCAAAATAGAATACCAGAAACCATCTAGTCTACTGCAACAACCGGAACTCCCAATGTGAAAATGGAAACACATCTCAATGGATTTTATCACGGGTTTACCTAAGACACCGACGGGATGCGATACCATCTGGGTGATCGTTGACCGGTTGACTAAGTCTGCACACTTCTTAGCGATTAAGGAATCAGACAAAATGGAAAGATTGACTCGCGTTTACATGAAAGAAGTGGTGTCTAGACACGGAGTGCCTGTCTCAATCATTTCTGATCGAGATTCTCCTTTCACTTCGCACTTTTGGAAGTCGCTGCAAAGCGCACTAGGCACCCGTCTTGATATGAGCACAGCGTACCATCCTCAGACGGATGGGCAAAGTGAACGAACTATTCAGACCCTGGAGGATATGTTGCGTGCATGCGTGTTGGATTTCGGAAAAAGTTGGGAACCTCACTTACCTTTGGTAGAGTTTTCGTATAATAACAGCTACCACGCAAGTATTAAAGCAGCGCCGTTTGAAGCGCTGTACGGACGGAAGTGTCGATCACCACTCTGCTGGGCAGAGGTGGGTGACAGCCAAATCACTGGTCCAGGACTGGTACTCGAAACTTCGGAAAAGATTGTTCAAATCCGAAATCGCATGGCAGCAGCACGAGATCGCCAAAAGAGTTACGCCGACAAGCGCCGAAAACCTCTCAAATTTCAAGTGAACGATCGAGTGTTACTCAAAGTCTCACCTTGGAAAGGTGTGGTTCGTTTTGGTAAGCGAAACAAACTCAACCCACGATATGTTGGTCCCTATCGAATAACTGAGCGCATTGGTCCGGTGGCGTACCGACTGGACCTAACAATGGAACTCAGTGGCGTACACAATGTATTCCACGTGTCCAATTTGAAGAAATGCCTATCTGATGAAACCCAAGTAGTCCCTTTGGAGGAACTGCAAGTTGATGAACAGTTACGTTTCATTGAGGAACCAGTCGAGGTTTTGGATTGGGAAACCAAAACGCTCAAGCACAGCAAAATTAAAATCGTTAAGGTTCGTTGGAACTTGAGACGTGGACCAGAGTTCACGTGGGAACGCGAGGATCAAATGATGAAAAAGTATCCTCATCTTTTTGAAGGGCTGACCAAACACAGAAAACCGCGAAACCCGGCAAACCGTCAGAAATCACCGGAGGTATGAATTAAATTTCGGGACGAAATTTCTTTCTACTAGGGGATGATATGACAAAGTGAAAATTTTTCTTACTTTTTCAGACACTCATCACGACTTGGCTCAAATTTTCGAGACGAAAATTCTTTAACATGGGAATGATGTGACAATCGTCAATTTCAGGTTAACTCCGTTAACTCAACTCCGTCAATTCAAACTTAAGATCACTGAATCTATAACGCACACCTCATTACATTTAAACTAGGGTTTAAATGACGCTTAACACTTACTACATGTGTAGTCTTTCGGGAATTACACCGAAACGCAAACGAGTTGACGCAAACAATTGGTGAATAAAGGAAAAACGTCAAAACAGTAATTATGTTAGACTTATGTGTTGTGTGATAACATCGTTATAAACACTAACTCAAGATGTAAACAAGTTAGTTTAAGCTAGATAAGTAATACTTAGAAGTGGAGGGGCCAAAGTGTAACATAGTATTATTATAAATAATAATAATAAACCCTAACTTATTCTTTCTCTCCCCACACAATCCCGATCGGACCTTCTTCCCTTGGCTCCCTTGGCTGCCGCCACTTATACACACACATACAACCAAGATTTCAAGCCTATGATTGAAGATTAAGGTGCTAGGAAGGTATAAACGACTATCCTATGCATCCTTTATACTTAATTTCGATGTTTAATGGGTTAATTGAAAACCCTAGAGGCCGATTTATATGTGTATGTAATTCATATGATTGTTGTTGATTTGATGATGATTTGATAACTAGATTGGATATTGTTACATGTTAATTGCTTGTGTCTTTGATTTGAGTTCAAACAAAAACCCTAATCATGTATGTAATGTGTAATTGATGTGCATGGATAGTGATTATGGAGTCTAGAGTGTTATATGAATGAATGAAGGTCCGTAGATAGTTAATATGTTGAGTCTGGATGCAAACAGTTTATGGACAGATTGTGTTATTGATGTTTAATTGACTGTAACGAGGTGTAAATGTGAAAATTGGTTGAGATTATTGATACTACAGTAAACTAGGTTGAGTCTAGTTTCTAAAGAATGTGTATCGACTACCGGGAGTTGAACAAGGTGACGGTCAAGAACCGTTATCCTTTACCCCGAATTGATGATTTGTTTGATCGGCTTCAAGGATCGAGTTACTACTCGAAGATCGATCTGCGATCTGGTTATCACCAACTAAGAGTGTGCGAAGAAGATATCTCAAAGACGGCTTTCAGAACACGGTATGGTCACTACTAGTTTTCGGTTATGCCTTTTGGTCTAACCAACGCACCAGCCGTATTTATGGATCTCATGAATCGAGTATGCAAGGCGTACCTCGACAAGTTTGGGATTGTTTTCATTGATGATATTCTCGTCTACTTCAAGAACGAAGCTGACCATGAAGAACACTTAAGGGTAATTCTGGAATTATTGAAGAAAAAACAACTGTATGCTAAACTCTCGAAATGTGAGTTTTGGCTTCACGAGGTTCACTTTTTAGGACATGTGATCAACGAGAATGGTATCCATGTCGATCCCGGTAAGGTAGAGGCCATCAAAAACTGGGAAGCACCTAAGACTCCGACTGAGGTGCGGCAATTCCTAGGACTGGCCGGCTACTACCGACATTTCATCAAGGGATTTTCAAAGTTTGCTCAACCCCTCACCGCTTTGACTTACAAAGGCACTAATTACAATTGGGGTGACACGTAAGAATCCGCTTTTCAACTGTTGAAAACCCAACTCTGCAGCGCCCCTATTCTAGCCCTCCCCGAGGGAACGGAAAATTTTGAGGTACACTGTGACGCATCGATTCAAGGTCTCGGTTGTGTGCTGATGCAAATCGAGAAGGTTATAGCTTACGCCTCTCGACAACTACGGGTTCACGAGAAGAACTACACGACCCATGATTTGGAACTCGGAGCTGTGGTGTTTGCCCTTAAGATATGGAGGCATTACTTGTACGGTACCAAGTTTACCATTTACACCGACCACAAGAGTCTCCAGCATATCTACGATCAGAAGGAGCTGAACATGCGACAACGTCGTTGGGTCGAGCTGCTTAAGGATTATGATTGTGCCATCAAGTACCACCCTGGCAAGGCTAATGTAGTGGCCGACGCCCTCAGTAGAAAAGAAACAGATAAACCGAGACGAGTGCGAGCATTGCAACTCACGATTCATGCAAACTTACCTGACCAGATTCGCGAGGCGCAACTCGAAGCTTTGAAAGATGATAATCTTCCATCGGAACTCATGCGGGGCATGAACAAGCAACTTGAAACCAGATCGTACGGGGTCCGATATTTTGAGAACCGGATTTGGGTTCCACGGTTCGGAGAGTTGAGAACTCTGGTGATGGATGAAGCACACAAGTCCCGATATTCTATCCACCCTGGCTCAGATAAAATGTATCATGATTTAAAGGCACTTTACTGGTGGCCGAACATGAAAGCCGACATTTCCACCTACGTGAGCAAATGCTTGACTTGTGCCAGAGTCAAAATAGAATACCAGAAACCATCTGGTCTACTGCAACAACCGGAACTCCCAATGTGGAAATGGAAACACATCTCAATGGATTTTATCACGGGTTTACCTAAGACACCGACGGGATGCGATACCATCTGGGTGATCGTTGACCGGTTGACTAAGTCTGCACACTTCTTAGCGATTAAGGAATCGGACAAAATGGAAAGATTGACTCGCATTTACATGAAAGAAGTGGTGATTAGACACTGAGTGCCTGTCTCAATCATTTCTGATCGAGATTCTCGTTTCACTTCGCACTTTTGGAAGTCGCTTCAAAGCGCACTAGGCACCCGTCTTGATATGTGCACAGCATACCATCCTCAGACGGATGGGCAAAGTGAACGAACTATTCAGACCCTGGAGGATATGTTGCGTGCATGCGTGTTGGATTTCGGAAAAAGTTGGGAACCTCACTTACCTTTGGTTGAGTTTTCGTATAATAACAGCTACCACACAAGTAGTAAAGCAGCGCCGTTTGAAGCGCTGTACGGACGGAAGTGTCGATCACCACTCTGCTGGGCAGAGGTGGGTGACAGCCAAATCACTGGTCCAGAACTGGTACTCGAAACTTCGGAAAATATTGTTCAAATCCGAAATCGCATGGCAGCAGCACGAGATCGCCAAAAGAGTTACGCCGACAAGCGCCGAAAACCTCTCGAATTTCAAGTGAACGATCGAGTGTTACTCAAAGTCTCACCTTGGAAAGGTGTGGTTCGTTTTGGGAAGCGAAACAAACTCAACCCACGATATGTTGGTCCCTATCGAATAACTGAGCGCATTGGTCCTACCAACGGAACTCAGTGGCGTACACAATGTATTCCACGTGTCCAATTTGAAGAAATGCCTATCTGATGAAACCCAAGTAGTCCCTTTGAAGGAACTGCAAGTTGATGAACAGTTACGTTTCATTGAGGAACCAGTCGAGGTTTTGGATTGGGAAACCAAAACGCTCAAGCACAGCAAAATTCCAATCGTTAAGGTTCGTTGGAACTCGAGACGTGGACCAGAGTTCACGTGGGAACGCGAGGATCAAATGATGAAAAAGTATCCTCATCTTTTTGAAGGGCTGACCGAACACAGAAAACAGCGAAACCCGGCAAACCGTCAGAAATCACCGGAGGTATGAATTAAATTTCGGGACGAAATTTCTTTCTACTAGGGGATGATATGACAAACTGAAAATTTTTCTTACTTTTTCAGACACTCATCACGACTTGACTCAAATTTTCGGGACGAAAATTCTTTAACATGGGAATGATGTGACAATCGTCAATTTCAGGTTAACTCCGTTAACTCAACTCCGTCAATTCAAACTTAAGATCACTGAATCTATAACGCACACCTCATTACATTTAAACTAGGGTTTAAATGACGCTTAACACTTACTACATGTGTAGTCTTTCGGGAATTACACCGAAACGCAAACGAGTTGACGCAAACAATTGGTGAATAAACGAAAAACGTCAAAACATTAATTATGTGATAATTATGTGTTAGACTTATGTGTTGTGTGATAACATCGTTATAAACACTAACTCAAGATATAAACAAGTTATTTTAAGCTAGATAAGTAATACTTAGAAGTGGAGGTGCCAAAGTGTAACATAGTATTATTATAAATAATAATAATAAACCCTAACTTATTCTTTCTATCCCTACACAATCCCGATCGGACCTTCTTTTTTTTGCTCCCTTGGCTGCCGCCACTCATACACACACATACAACCAAGATTTCAAGCCTTTGATTGAAGATTAAGGTGCTAGGAAGGTATAACCGACTATCCTATGCATCCTTTATACTTAATTTCGATGTTTAATGGGTTAATTGAAAACCCAAGAGGCCGATTTATGTGTGTATGTAATTCATATGATTGTTGTTGATTTGATGATGATTTGATAACTAGATTGGATATTGTTACATGTTAATTGCTTGTGTCTTTGATTTGAGTTCAAACAAAAACCCTAATCATGTATGTAATGTGTAATTGATGTGCATGGATAGTGATTATGGAGTCTAGAGTATTATATGAATGAATGATGGTCCGTAGATAGTTAATATGTTGAGTTTGGATGCAAACAGTTTCTGGACAGATTGTGTTATTGATGTTTAATTGACTGTAACGAGGTGTAAATTTGAAAATTGGTTGAGATTATTGATACTACAGAAAACTAGGTTGAGTCTAGTTTCTAAAGAATATAAATTTGCAATTTTTGGACGTGTAAAAGTTAACTTTTATGATTTTACAAAAACGTTGTGCAAAGCTGAGTTGTTAGACCTGCTGTTAGGTTGTTTTGTAAATATTACATCTCATGAACTACAAGACCAATTGGGTTGGTTCCACTTCTGGAAGTTGACTTATTGAGTTAGGAACCTAACCCAAGTGGTCTTGCATTTATTGGATTTTTCGTTTAACGGGAATTTTAAATAACATTCTGTTGCGCATGAATTTGACTGTTATGAGTTTGCTGTAATCATTTGATGATTGTGTGAAACTTATGTGGAATAAAAATATAATAAAATATGTTCTGGAAACCAAAGAAATATATGCTTTTGTGATGATTTTTGGTAAATTAATTGTGATGCTATGATCGGTGAGATAGTACAATCTTTCAAGTAGAATTTCTGTCTCGGTGAAACTAGCTGCTGAATTTTGTGAAAATGCATGAAACATGATACTTGCTATATAATTGTTATGTTTTGACCAAATTGCCCTTGCGGGGAATAATTGCTAATTGATTGTCATGATTCGACCAAATTGCCCTCGTGGGGAATAATGACTAGTTAATTGTTATGTGTTGACCAAATTGCCCTTACAGGGAGTAATTGCTAGTGATGTACTTTATGAATACATGACACGTAAATAATTGCTTACACATGTAACGTATCACAAATACATTTGTTAAAGTCACACACGATTCACAAACGAAACACGAAACATGTTATGTGCATAGGTATTATGTGCCGGGTCTAGAGACTCGATAATATTCCGACACTTAGAAAAATCTCTTTGTTGTTTTAGAACGCTAGAGAGAGTTTTTCTGTGACGCGCATCTTGGTGAATTATTTTGGGAATACTTCGCAAACAGTGAGTTTCACTTTCCCCTTTTAAACTTTTTAAACGCTTTTCACTTGGGGGAGATAACATACTCCGAAACGCATTTAAGATTTTGTTAATATAGATTATATATCACTTGTAAAGACTAAGTGGCAAACGCAATAACTAAAGTCCTTCATTCACATTGAACCGTTTAATATTGGATAATAGCGAGTCATTGTTGAGTAGTACTACTGGGTTTGACAAACCCCACCCAACGCTAAACTCGACTGGAGGTCGAGTGGGTGTAATCTTGGCTAAACACATACCATGGTCGGGATAGACCTGGTGGCAAGGCAAATGATAAACAGTCAGCTTCGGTGTCGAACACTTAGTGATCCTTGTTTTATAGGCTAGCTACCTATAGATATATAATTGACATAACACTATCTGGTAACGCAAAACGCTGTAACGTAAAACGCTGTAACGCAAAACGCTGTAACGCAAAAAGCTTAACGCAAAACGCTGAACGCAAACGCTAAACGCTTTATTTTATATAAACTTGTGAACTCACCAACCTTGTGTTGACACTTTTAGTATGTTATTCTCAGGTAGCCGAGGCGGGTGCGCGATTTAGGATCATGCATTGCTTGAAACACTTTTAACTATGCAAACTTATTTTTAACTGTTATCATTGGGTTTTAAGTCGTCCTGCGTGACGTAACATTGTTTTCTATGGTTTTACGCTTCCGCATTTAATTACTCGTAAACGTTTTCATGGTTTTGAAACTTTGTTTTATGGTTTGATTATAACTAATGATTCCGATCCTGTTAGTTCACACCCTCTGACGGTAAAACTCCGTTAGTGGATTTTGAGGGTGTGACAGATTGGTATGCATTTACCAATTAAACGATTAACCGCTTATTACGTGTCGAAAAAACGAATAACCAAACGGGTCTGGTTACGACCCAGATACCTCGGGGGGGCCATCTATAAGTGATATATGCTTAATATAATCTAACATATTGATGTTATGGCCTTTGCACGATAGCAAACCAGTTAAACGAAAACATGCTTGTTTAACTACCTGTTGTGACGTTAAACGCGAAATATAGTTACGAAACAAGCATTGTATCATCCTTTAAGCCGAAAAAGACCTACAAAACACTTATTTGGAATGTTTTTAGTGATCTGTGAGAATATGTTCGATTTTTACAAACAAATAGTATGTTTTTCTAAATTTACAAGAAATTGACCAAAAAACACTTGTTTTCGCAATGTTTGTCGTACCCGATATATTTTTCTCGCAAAAAACTGAATCTGAAATAAATTTGGACTTAGGATTTAAGGTTCGGGCATGAAAAACAAGGCAGTGGGCCAAAATTTGGGCCGTAGCGGGCCCAACATGCTTGCGGCCGCCAATGTTGATTTAGCCCCCCCTTTATATATTATAACTATTTAACACTTTCTAACACATTCTACAAAATCATATTAACATACCTTGAAGCAGCTTCAGCTAATCACATCAAAACCCAGCCAAAACCGTAGGTAATTGCATCTATAGTGATCATTTTATGCATGTTTAATCATGGTTTTTCCATAAATATTGATCATTGATTATCAAAAATCATTTCTAACTATGAAAAAAACCTAATAACGGTCTAAAAATATATATTGATCATACACATGGTTAGGAACCTGGTTTGATAAGTTTTTTGGCCATAAACACGGATTAACGGTGTTTAAATCGTTTTTTTACGGTTCAAAAGTTCGGTTTAAAGCCCTAACCGAAACCCTAAGTTTCAAGGCTGATTTATTGATGATACATGCTTGGTTTTTTGATATAGAACATGTAGTTACCTTACTTAGGAGGACAAGAACCTGGAAAATTAAGTGAAATAGCGGAAACGAACGAAAACCGCAAAGGTAATGCCGAAACGCTCGTTTAGGGGCTGTTTAGGATTAGATTCTGACGTGCTTGTTGTTAGCTTGTAAAATTTTGCAGGAAAATCAGAGACCATATAAATGAGTCCCTGTCCAAATTTGACAATTTTTTTGACCATTCGAGAATATTTGGCAAATTTATTACTGAGTAGGGACGTTTATTTGAGAAAAATACTTAAATTGCTTGAAAAATTATGAAATTTTATGGAAAACTCAGGTATGGAATTATATTATTACATATGAAATTTGGGCTCATTTGGAAAATCCTAGCTATGTTTTAAGGATTCGCGTTTATTTGAGTTTTATAGTGGTTTTTGGCTCGAAAAGGTAACTTGGAAAAATTTTTAGGTTCTGGAAATTTACAGGGTGGTTTGGGAGATATTTGGATCACAAAGATTTTTTGGAAATCATTTTGGTATAAACGAACGATTTACGGGTTAAATATAGCATATAAAATGAATTTTTATAAATTAATAAATCAGTAAAGAATTCCAAAAATATTTAATAAAAATCTACGTATTTTAATTGATAAATTTATAAATTTTCATAATTTAATGATAAACAAATATTTAATTGTGCTAAATTGAAGTTTAAACAAATTCAATCTGACAAAAACCGACGAGGTTCGTGATTAACGAACCTGTTGGAATATCAGAATGTCAAGGGTGATCAAAAATCATATTTTTGGGTTAATTAAGTAAAACCGAACTTTTTTTGAGAAATCCGGACAATTTGGATGAATTGTGCGCACTTTTCTCCGAACTAGATTGAATAAACAGAAATGAGCCAGTAATGAATCCGGATATCTAATCTATGATCTATCGTTATAAATTTAATCATTTTATTAACCAATATGTATATCCGAGTTTATATGGTCATACATGTTTTCTAAACGTGTAAACGATCGACTTGGCCAGCAGATGAAACGGGGATACTGGGCCAAGTTTGGTTTTAAAAATTAGACATTGAACAACGTCACAATCTAAGGCTATTGACACTTTCTAGGCGTGACAGCTATATCCAGACTAGATATACAACCATGTTTAGTATGAAGATTATAATATTTTAGGGACTAGTGATAGCAAGTCGAGCAAGCTGCGAGCTGACATCGTCGATTACCGACTAAACAGTGAGTTTCATGACCCTTCTTTTTAAACAGTTTTACAAACTTTTGGGGTGAAAAACATGTTTGATTATATATACGTACCTGAAACATGTGATGATGTGAATTATGTAAGTGCTAACACATGAAAGTCCCCACTAACACAGTTATTAACTTTGGGTCGGTGGCTTATGAATAGTACTATTGGTTTGACAAACTCAAATGGAAATAGCCTAGTTGCCGTGCCACACATAACGCCGTTTGCACACGACCATAATTATACAAATAGGCTATGTAGTGTTAGACAAAGCTACTTGGGATATGTTGTGGGCGGAAGGGGGCCACAATGGGTGATTGTGCGTGGGAAACGGAGGCACACAACACGAACGAATAGTCAAGGCTTCACTATAGCTTCACGAAATTACATCATACACGCACATGCATACATACATGCTTAAATGCGTAAATGCAAACTATGACTTGTGACTTCGGATACCTGATTTCTTAAAACTCGTGAAACTCACCAACTCGTGTAGTTGACCCATTTTAACGTGTTTATCAAGTGTGGTATCAAAATTGAAATAATTTGATGGTGGGCTACGTGTACAGAGTGTGGTTAATGCTTTGTGAATAGAAGCAAGTGTATTAGTAAGAGTAGATAGTATGGCAGACTGGTTATGATTGTACCACTTAGCTTGTAATCGAAGACAAAATAATGTAATATATTTTAAATTAGTTTGTAATGTTTCTTTATAAACAATGTGGTTGATACCAAAGGTGTCTCTTACATTCCCGTTTTACTCTTATGTATTTGCTAGTCGGGGTGTGACCGAATTTGGTATTAGAGCCATTGGTTATAAAAAATTAGGTTATCCCTTAGGATACCTAAAATATAACCGTAGGCTCGATTATTTCTAGGATAATGAATAATAATTCAAAATTTTATACTGGTGGATGCCGGGATAAACTCGAAGGGCCGGTGATTTATTATGGTCCGGAACATAATAGCAGACTTGCGTGTACGAGGGAATTTGGGGAGAAATCGTGGGACATACCAATAGGTAAAAATGGCAACATATGTGTATAAAAGGTAATACTAAGTGTGTGTGTGTATACATATATATATATATATATATATATATATATATATATATATATGCATACGTGCTGTACTGTCAATAATGTCAAATAATATCAAATAATGTCAAATCTTGTACGAATACATGTACGTACTGTACTGTCAATAATGTACGTACTGTATTGTCAATAATGTCAAATCTTATTATAATGAATATTATATTCAATTATAATCAATATTAATTCTTATTATAATTAAAATTATATTTTATTAAACCTAGTATTATATTTTATCATAATTAATATTAAATTTGGTCTAACTAGTAAACATTCCCTACACTAATTAACACTATCAATAAATATTATTCTTATAACTAACTGTTGTGTAGAGAAATGGCAAGGAGTAACGAGTATGTGCCGGAAAAGGAACCGGTGATATCAATGGAGGAGGAAGATCCGGAGATCGAGGAGGAGGATCCGGAAGAGGATGTGGATGAGGTTGAGGAGGACTCGGAGGAGACAATAGTTCCTAGAGAACTACCCAGTAATAAGCCTGACTTATCTGGCTATAGGTGTGATAGCTACCCACCCAGGTCACCACATAGGGATCAGGACGAGGCTACCAGCCAATATCCTTCACCCACTAGAGTAGCTAGATCACCTACTCTGCCTATTTACCTGTCCCCGACGACCTCGCATTAGGGTATCCTTGATTGACCCTACCTTGTCCCCATCTAGATCAACCTATCATCGGGGAGAGCCTTCACGCCCTAGGACATGTGATACATCCTCATGTTCATTGAGCACACCTACCTCTAACCTCGACTCCCCATATATAGGAAACAACTCTTGGATGGCTGTCCTGACTGACCGTGTGATAGACCACTCGATAGCCCTAGCTAACATTTATCAGGGGAGGAGGGATGTGACCCAGTGTATACTGACACTACAGCAAATGGTACTGAACTTACAGCAGTCAGACTCCAACCACCGCTGGTGTTTAGATAGCGTGACAGTCCAACTACGAGCTGCTACTGGATGATTACATTCTTGTTCTTTTTATGTTTATGGTTAGCACATCATTTTTATAGATAGATGCAGTATGTTACGGATCTGTATACATGGTCTTTTGATACTTCATGCATGCATATAGTAGTATGTTATGCTGACATGGAGTATGATTTTGATGTATTATTACAAGCACTGGCCCTTATAGGGTTATGTCTAACCGTCACATAGTGACAGGTTTTGATATACACACGCAAGCACTAGCCTTTATCAGGCTAAGTCTATGTACAATTTTCGGTACATACGTACAGCACAGTATGTGAAATACAAATATGTTGTTTGGTTTATTTTGTGCAATCAATATTGTGATTACTATTACAATGTGTTATGTGATGAAATTAGTATTAATTGGCTTGTATTTGATTATCATTATAGAATGGCCCCATAGAAAGCAAAACTAATGACTGAGGCGGATGTAGCCGAGATGATAGCTCGGCAAATGCAGGCAGTGATTCCCACAATTGTAGCACAAGAAAGTGCCGGCGTGAACACAAAATAAATATAAATTACCCGCCAAACAATAATAATCCCCCAACAAATACTAATACTGTTACAAATAATACTCCCCACCTAATACAAATACTCTTGAAAATAATAATCCCTCTCCAATACAAATACCATGGGTAACAATAATCTTCCACCAAACCTGAACAATGACCGTAACAACCATGATCCCCCGCGAAGAGAATATTCGATTAAAAACTTAATGGCGTGTAAACCAATGGCATTTAGGGGTACAGAGGAACTAAATGGATTGATAAAGTGGATCGAGAAAACCGAATCTGTTATTAACATCAGTCTTTGTCCATCCGAATGCATAGTCAAGTGTGTTACCTCCACGTTTGTTGACCAGCCTTGATGTGGGGGAACACCACTATACAAATTAGAGGGAAGGATGCGGTCAACCGCATGACTTGGGCAGAACTTAAAACACTGATGTTGGAACACTTTTGCCCAATGAACGAAATCCAAAAATTAGAGCATGAACTTTGGAGTCTAGAAATGAAAGGAGCGGATCATCTGGGATACACAAACCGCTTCAATGAACTGCTTGTTTAGTTCCATGGTTAGTAACTCCTAAAGCTAGCTATCGAACGTTATATTTGGGGTTTAGCCCCGAAAGTAAGGAGTTCGGTGAATTCTGTCGGTCACACATCTTTTAAGAATGCCATGTCTCAAACCGGCATTTTAACTTTTGACTTGGTAAGGAGGGTTTATTGAGAATGCCCGGGGAATCATCGGGTATGAAACATACCAATTATGGGATGAGACAACAAGGAAGACAGCTGAGTGAATGCGCATGCCTAACAACCAAAAATTACGCCATGACCAGCTCCTATATGAAGCAAGATAGGTATAAGGGATCCGGGCCGAAATGTGACAAATGTAATTATCATCATTTGGGTGAATACAGATCGCTCGTATGTCCGTGGTAGAATTGGCATTTTGCTCCAAATTGCAGAGCAGGTACGAAAATTGTAAACAGACTATCCCAAGCAATCCAACCTCGTCATCCACCACTACCTAAACCTCAACCAATTCATCAACAACCTTTACAAGAGAACCTACCCCCAAGTAACCCGCCGTGCTTGCTATAAATGTGGTAGTACGGTGCATTTTAGAAGGAAATAACCCAAGCTGAATCAAGGAGCAGTTGAAAGATAGAACCAAGCATCAACTTCTAGTGCACCTAGAGGATGCTCTTTTGTAATTGGGTCAGGAGAAGCACGACAAGACCTGAACATAGTGATAGGTACATTCGTAGTTTCTGGTCAATAAGCATATGTATTATTTGATATTCCGGTTAGTGAACTAACATATCCTTATGCTATAGAACTCGCTAACGGTAACTCTATATCTGTTAACCAAATAGTCCAAACCTGTTCCGTTATCCTAAAAGACCACATATTCCTTATTGATCTACTCCCGGTAGATTTAGGAAGCTTCGATGTAATTGTCGGTATAGACCGGTTAGCTAAGTATAAGGCGGAAATTGTGTGTAATGACAAGGTAGTTAAAATTCCTCTTTCGGATGATGAAACGATTATGGTACAGGGAGAGAAGTTTGGTACAATACTACCCCTCGTGTCTCATCTCAAAGTGTTGAAGTGTTTACACCAAGGGGGGTGTATGGCATTTCTGGCAAACCTAATCGTAAAAAACCCCGATGAAAAGCACATAGAAGATATCCCTATAGTATGTGAATACCCCGATATCTTTCTCGACGAACTACTTCGATTACCACCGACCCGAAAAGTTGAATTCCGTATTGACTTAATCCCAGAATCATCTCCCATTTCCAAGGCACCTTATCAACTGGAACCCTCTGAAATACAAGAATTATCGAGCCAATTACAAGAATTATTAGATAAGAGTTTCATACGTCCTAGCTATTCTCATTGGGGAGCACCGGTGTTGTTTATAAAGAAGGATGGAAGTTTTAAGAATGTGTATTGATTACTAGGAACTAAACAAAGTAACTATCAAAAACCTCTCCCACGAATAGACGACTTGTTCAACCAACTTCAAGGGGCGAATTATTTCTTGAAAATCGACCTCCGATCTGGCTACGATCAAGTTAAAATCCAGGAGGAAAATGTTTCTAAAACGACATTTCGAACTCGGTACGGTCAATATGAATTCTTAGTTATGCCTTTCGGGTTGACTAATGCACCCGCAGTTTAATGGTTCTCATGAACCGAGTTTGTAAGCCTTATCTTGACAAATTCGTTATAGTTTTTATTGATGAAATTACGATACAGATGGCACCATATGAAGCATTATACTGACGAAGGTGTAGAATGCCCATATGTTGGTCAGAGATGGAAGAAAATCAACTGTTAGGACCTGAAATTGTCCAAAGAACGACTGATCAAGTTATTCAAATTCGAGAACGATTGAAAGCAGCACGTGATAGACAAAAGAGTTATGCTGATGCTAGACGAAAACCATTAGAGTTTAAGGAAGGATATAGAGTGTTACTTAAAGTATCACCTTGAAAGGGTGTTGTTCGTGTTGGTAAAAAGGGGAAGTTAAGTCCACGATTTGTTGGATCACTCAAGATTGTTGAAAGAATAGGTCCTGTAGCCTACCGTTTAGAACAACCCGAAGAGATGCAAGGAATCCACAATGTGTTTCATGTATCCAATCTTTGAAAATGTTTAGTTGATGAAACACTCGCAATGCCTTTGAAAGACGTATAAGTGAATGAAAAGCTTAAGTTCGTGGAGGAACCGATACAAATTGAGGATAGTCAAACCAAGTTCTTTAGACGTAAAAGGTTGAAATTGGTAAAGGTTAGATGGAATTCTCGACGCGGTCCGGAATTCACTTGGGAACTTAAATCTGAGATGAAAAGAAAGTATCCACATCTCTTCACATAAATCTCGAGGACGAGATTTGTCTAAAGGTGGAGAGGATGTAACACCGTGAAAATACCCTGTCTAATTTTGGGCTAAAAATGTACATTCTGAAAATTGAGGGACTGAAAATGAAAATTTGAGGTTTGGAACACATCGCGCTACGCGACAGTGTATTACACAAATCAAAAGAATATAGGGCGCCGCAGTTCGCGACAGCCAACCCAACTGGTCCATCGCGCTGCGCGATGACCAAGTTAAGTAACTGAGACACGTGCCTAACCACGTGTCAACACGTGGCATCTCCTGGTGAATTGCGGCGTCGCGCTACGCGATGGCCCTGGAGAAAAGCCATCGCGCTACGCGATGCCCTGCAAACTCAAGTATAAATGGGGCAGCTACTGGTTCTGCCTCATACATCCCATTTTCACACTTATTCTCACATAGTTAACCTAGGGAATTGTGCCAAGGTGTTCCGAGGTTCCGAGGACTAGATTCCGCAAATAAAGGAAGTGCCGAGATGCTGTAAACGATCTGTTGTGTTGTTAAAAGAAGCACGAGCTGATATGTTGCCGATTTTCTTAGTTCTTACTTTCGATTAGCCTACTATGGTAGGAATGTGGTTAAGTTATCTTACTATATAGTTATTAGAACCTAGTTAAGAATATAGTCGTTATACTGTGAACGTTTTCCCAAAGTAATGTTTTACAAAAGCAAAGATGTTACTTCCACGTGAAGTAATGTTATCAAAACTATATTTTGATGGGCACGAAGTTACTAGAAGGTAAGTAATTCGTACAATTCCCAATCCACCTTGGGACCCATTTACTTGCCTGGAGAAGTTTGCCAATGTGATAGACTCTATTAGGCCAAAGCGTGCTATCCCAAACATCATATATAAATACTTAGTATATTTTCACTAAACGCTATAACACTACTAAGGTTAGGTCAGACCTAAGAGTCTGCTGATCATACCTTGAGTCTGCTAAACCGAATCAGACTCCAGGTCTGCTGAACAGACCAAGAGTCTGCTGAACTGAAGAAGACTTAAAGTCTTTTGAATAAGATAAGATATATTATCTAGATACTTATGCATGCATATTACTAATATAGGTTAATACGCATACCGAGGAAAGAAGTTCTGATACCACCGATCTGATAACACAAGGTGAACACGTTAACCTTTTATGGTCTGAACTGATTTTACTCTTGTAATAGACAGGTTGTTTATTACAAAGAGTCTGATAAATGTTTACATGAGATTATTTCTCTAAAACCGTTATAATACAATATAGATAATACAAAGCAACTCAGACCGAATACACATGTGTTTGGATCCAAACATAACTGATAATTGGCATACAAAACCAAGTTAGTCATAACCAGTTCTCCAATAGGGTTACATAGCCTAAGGCAAGGTTGTCTCCGAACAGGGGCTATGTACTCGGGGAACCTTTAACTTGTGTGTGTAGGGCAGTGCTACAAATCCCGGGAATGACAGGCATTCTTGCTGAGATTGTGAACAGAAAACTTTGATTATATTTAACGACCGTTATAAACTGTTTTATCGAGTCAACGTTTCACTAGCATATAGCTGATGTGTTTTTCCCACCCGTGCAGGTAACTAGATGCTAGTACTGGATATACAAGGATTTGGAGTCATAGAATATCGCTCGAAATGGCTCTATTTTGAATATATAAAAATCCTTGTAATAATATTATAACACTGTTTTGTAAACCGAAACTTGGGTGTTAAATTCCCAAGCATTTTGCAATGTAAATTAATATTTTAATATATAAGGCTTCCGCTAAAATAAACCCGCTACTCTGATATATTTACAAAACAGGTACCAACCCGGGACGTCGCACCCAGTCCCTGAGTCGAGGGGTGACAAGTTGGTATCAGAGCCTGTAAGGCCCCGAACCCCGGGAAACCCCATAGTTGGTAATCATACAAAACACTTGAGAAATTAAATAAACTTAAAAACAATTCTTTGCATTAAAATAACATTACAGAGTATAATTTCGCGGAAAACGTAAATAGATGAATAAGTTCCCAAAATCAAAATTAATTATAACTTTTAAAAGTCTTTTGAAATAAAAGGTTTACAAGTAATTCTTCATTCTAGTATGCCCTTCACCGTCCAAGTAGCTCGGTGCACGTCCAAGCGATAAGGCATCCTCTTCCTAACCTGAAACTCACACTAACATGCACACAAAGTAAGCTTAAGCTGAGTGAGTTCAAGTTTTAAATAAGTAGCAACAGTTTTAATAATCATTCCAACGGTTTTAAAACGGTAAACGAAAGTACATCGGTTAGGTCACCACATTCAAATAAATAATCATCCTTACGTATGAGCATCTCTATACGTGCATTCCTATATATATCATTATACATATATATAACATTCAATAATAACATTCAGGGCCGAGAAAACGTACAACCCAAACACGTAACATTCAGCGCATTCAAACACAAAGTAGGCATACGCAACATTCAGTAGTCGAGACGACTACAACATTCGCCATGTAATGGCCATTCTAAATATATATAAATATATATATGTATACATACACATTCCATAACATTCCAAGGCCTACCGATACTAGCAAGCCTATGTAAAACCATTCATAACATTTCATCAAGTAAGAAAAACACTTAGGTATGCATGCTAGCCCAAAACTTAAAAAGAGTTAAACGGGGCATCAAGAACTCACCTGAGATCGATCGAATACTTGCAACGAGCTAGGAAGTTCCTAAGAGCAAAATCACAAGCAAGGGCCTGTAAATTATACATAACGCGTTACTAAACTAGACTGTAGGAAAACTTTAGCCTAATGGGCCGCACAAGCCCAACACTTTGGCCCAAGGCCCAACAACTTGGCCCAAGGCCCAACATTTGGCTCAAGGCCCAACCACTTGGCCCAAGGCCCAATACTTGGCCCAAGGCCCAACCACTTGGCCCAAGGCCCAATACTTGGCCCAAGGCCCAACAACTTGGCCCAAGGCCCAATTCTTGGCCCAAGGCCCAACAACTTGGCCCAAGGCCCAATACTTGGCCCAAGGCCCAAAGATAGTCAAATCAGGTCGAATGCGCGTGAATTAATCCCTAAAACCATTTGTTAACCGAATCAACCCCGAATGGACCAAATTCCGTCTTAAACCTTTTCATTCATCATAAATATGTCACCCGAGTTGATAGGCTTGACGGTTCCTTTTTACAACACTTATTTAACATTTAAACGAAAATTCGCGCACCGCCGACTCGATTGACGAAGCACTAACCCCGACAGCCCCGAGCACCAAAAAAATAATTTTTCCACAGCCCTTAAACCTCCCTAGGGCTGCACAAACTGAATCGGTCGGTCATCCGATCAACTAACGCATCAAGCTCAACAATTTGCAATTCTACACCCGGTAAACCCTAGTTTTCGAACTAAAATCGATTGACCGACCTAAACACGTCCAATGACCATGAAATTATAATACGATGAACATGTCATACCTAGTGGGATTTTGATGTGAAAACCTCACTCAAAACAGCCCCGGAAACGCTCAATTGGGCAGCCACCCGGTTAGCCTACAACAAGACGTTTTTCGATCAATACGCGCAGTATGAGGGTCAATTAACGTGAAAAAGACTTGGGGAATCGTAGTGCATACCTTGAATTGAAGTTCTAAGGCTTAGATTTGGCTGCACAAGAAAAAAAACTTGGGTCTTGGTCTTGGAGAAGCTGCCGATCGCCCAGCTAGTGTGGCTAGGGTTTTTTTTTTTTTTTTTATGTTATAACTTAAGATATTACACTCGTGTCCTTCTAGATTCAAGTGTAAGGCAAAATGGAAGGAATAGTTAGGTTCTTTAACGTACCATGATGACGTGAAGGCTTCCGAGAAACGTCGGTTATGTCCCGAGAGTTATACATACTCTACAAGCTTTAGTTCTTCAAACCGGAGTTAACGGGTGTTACAAGTCCACCCCCCTTACAATGGGATTCGTCCCCAAATCCCGATGCAACTGGAACAACTACGGATAATGCTTCCTCGTCTCGTCTTCGGACTCCCAAGTAGCCTCGGAACCCCTACGGTGTCTCCACTGCACCTTCACCTGCCTAACCACCTTATTCCTCAGTCGTCTCTCCTGACGGTCAAGGATAGCAATCGGTTGCTCGACGTAGTTCAGCTTACCATCGAGCTCAATATCGTCAAGAGGCACATGGGCCTCCTCATCTGCTAAGCATTTCCTCAGATGAGACATGTGGAAAGTAGGGTGAATCCCCGCGAGCTCCTCGGGTAAATCCAGTCTATAAGCTACCTCACCAACTCGGGCCAAAATACGGAACGGGCCTATAAACCTCGGACTGAGCTTCCCCCTCTTACGAAAACGAATAATGCCCTTCCAAGGAGAAACTTTTAACATAACCCGATCCCCAACCTCAAACACAATAGGCCTTCGCCTTTTATCTGCATAAGACTTCTGACGATCCTGCACGGCCTTCATAAATGCTTTGATCTTGTCGAGTTTCTCAGTCGTTGCCTCGACCACCTCTAAACTACCTAACTGCTTTTGACCAATGGAACCCCAACAGACAGGAGTTCTACACCTCCTACCACACAACATCTCAAACGGTGGCATCCCAATCGTAGCGTGATAACTGTTATTATACGAAAACTCCACCAACGGTAAGTGACGGTCCCAACTACCACCAAAGTCGATAACACAAGCCCGCAACATATCCTCGAGAGTCTGAATGGTCCTCTCGGACTGACCATCCGTCTGCTGGTGATAAGCAGTACTAATGAGGAGTTTGGTGCCCATCTCCTCGTGAAACCTTTTCCAAAACCTTGAGGTGAAACGAGTATCCCTATCCGAAACAATAGACACCGGCACCCCGTGCCTAAAGACGATCTAACGAATAAACACATCGGCCAGCTGCTCTGAGTTAAAATTCTCTCGAATCGGCAAGAAATGAGCGCTCTTGGTCAGTCTATCCATAATTACCCAAATGGTGTCATAATTGCCCCTAGGAGTACGAGGCAGTTTAGTCACGAAATCCATGGTAAGATGTTCCCATTTCCACTCAGGTATTTCCAACGGCTGAAGTTCCCCAAATGGCTTCTGATGCTTGGCCTTAACCTGTAGACACGTCAAACACTTACTCACGTACTAAGCCACCTCAAATTTCATTGCAGGCCACCAATAATTTTTCTTCAAGTCTTGGTACATCTTGGTCGCGCCCGGGTGAATAGAATAGCGCGACTTGTGTGCCTCATCCAAAATTTTATCTCTGAATCCTCCATACCTCGGTACCCATAAACGACCATCCTTATATTTCACACCATCACCTATGTCTTCCAACAACTTTTCCTGACCTCAAATACGCTCTGACATAATCCATTCCACCTGCAACGCTTCATTCTGTACGTTGGCTAATTGTTTCAAAATGTCGGGTTTGAGAATAAGCTGGTAGGATTTCACACGAATAGGTTTTGGTCTCTCCTTTCGGCTTAACACGTCGGCCACCACGTTAGCCTTACCCGGATGGTACATGATCTCCAGGTCGTAGTCCTTAATCAACTCCAACCATCTATGCTGCCGCATATTCAGTTCCTTTTGCTCGAATAAATACTTTAAGCTCTTATGGTCGGTATAAATAACGCATGGAACACCGTACAAATAGTGTCTCCACAACTTAAGTGCAAATACAACCGCTGCAAGTTCTAAATCGTGGGTAGGATAATTCGCCTCGTGAGGCTTCAACTGTCGTGAGGCATAAGCGATGACTCGACCTCGCTGCATCAAAACACACCCAAGCCCCTGATAAGAGGCATCAGAATACACCACCAAATCGTTGGTGCCATCAGGTAAAGCTAAGATCGGGGCATGAGTCAATCTGTTCTTCAACTCAAGAAAAGCATCCTCCTGCTCCGTACCCCAATGAACTTAACACTATTCTTAGTTAGCTTGGTTAGCGAAGAGGCAATTTTCAAAAAATCAGGAATAAAGCGGCGGTAATACCCCGCCAAACCGAGAAAACTACGGATTTCGGTCGGAGACTTAGGAGACTCCCATTCATTCACGGCTTCCACCTTTGCGGGGTCAACCAGAATACCACCCGGGTTAATGACATGGCCCAAAAATTGAACCTCACGTAACCAGAAGGAACACTTAGAAAATTTTGAATACAATTTGTGTTTCCGCAGAGCCTCCAACACTTCCTTGAGATGACCGGCGTGATCGGTTTCACTTTTAGAGTACACAAGAATGTCATCGATTAACACAATAACCGAACGATCGAGCATCGGTCTACATACCCGGTTCATAAGATCCATGAACGCAGCCGGTGCGTTGGTCAAACCGAAAGACATCACCAGAAATTCGTAATGTCCATAACGAGTGCAGAAGGCAGTCTTAGGAATATCTTCCTCCCGAATCTTCAGCTGATGAAACCCGGACCTAAGGTCGATCTTCGAGAACCAACTAGCTCCTTGGAGCTGATCAAATAAATCGTCGATCCTTGGGAGAGGGTACCGATTTTTGACAGTGAGCTTGTTTTATTCACGATAGTCAATGCACATCCGCATGCTACCGTCCTTCTTTTTAACGAACAGGACCGGGGCACCCCAAGGTGAGATGCTCGGTCGAATAAAGCCCTTATCGAGAAAGTCTTCCAACTGAGCCATAAGCTCCTTCATTTTGTTCGACGCTAGGCGGTAGGGAGCTCGGGCAATGGGTTTGGCGCCCGATACAAGGTCTATCTGGAACTCGACCTCGCGATCCGGCGGCACATCTGACAAATCATCTGGAAATACATCCGGGAAATCCCGAACAATTGGAACATCACCGACAGTAGTTGCCTCGGTATTCACATTCATAGCATACGCCAGATACGCCCCGAACCCCCGCTGCATCAACTTCCTCGCCTTAAGCATGGATATAATATGTGGCGTCGCAACATTCTGATCACCGAAGACCGTAATTTGAGTCCCATCCGGGGCCCTTAGACGAACGAGTTTCTGACCACAAATGATCTGCGCATCAACATTCACGAGCCAATCCATACCGAGCACCACGTCGAAGCAGCCAAGCGGCATCAAATACAATTGCACTGGAAATCTATACCCAGACAACTCGATGGTACAACCCTGAATAGCCCTAGACACGGACACAGATTTTCCTACAACGACCTCAACCTTAAACACATCGACTACGCGCTCGGACAATTTGTTCAACGAGGAACAGAAAGCGGTAGACACAAAACTTCTACTGGCGCCCGAATCAAATAAGACTAACGCCTGTAATTCATCAAGTAGAAAGGTACCTAGGACAATATTATACTACTGCTTGGCTACACGATCAACGCATACGATTTCAAAGGAATAAGAAATTATAACGGTGGAATGAAAGCTAAATAAGGAAAAAATACCAGAAACGACATCCGCATCCCCTTTTGCTTCCTTCTTGGACATGTTGAAGGCCCTCGCCCTGGCCTTCGGCTTCTCATCCATCTTCCCTCTTGAGGAAGTCCCCTGACCGGACCCCCCCCACCTTACTGGTAGAACAGTTTGATGACAAGTGACCAGAACCCCTGCAGCGGAAACAAGTCAGAGTCGGGCACTCGTAATCGGGGTGCCCAACCTTATCACAATGAAAACAGGTGCCGGACCCACTCTTACACTCACCCTTGTGTATTTTGCCGCACTTCTTGCATTTACCGAACGCCGCATCCCTTCTAAAATCAGAAGTTTTAGTCTTCACCCTCTTGCCAGATGAACTAAAATTGTTTCCCCCAGGCCGCTTACCATACGAATTAGTGTTCCAGGTCTTCCTAGCCTCGTTCGGCGGTAACTTCTCACTTTGCTCATACAATGTACCTGCCAAGGTAACCACCGAGTGAAAGGAGTTCATGTCAGTGGTCACCACACCCCTACGAACATCCACCGGGAGGCCCTTCACATATTTCATAATCATTTTTGCCTCAGGGGTAACCAGATCCGGACATAAGCGAGCCATCTTGTTGAACTTTGTGGTATACTCCCGATGCGACTTAGTACCAGCCTCCAAGGTCAAGAATTCCTGTTCTATCTTATCCAATTCATGCGGAGGACAAAACTGATCGAGAACCAATCTCTTCAACTCATCCCATGTCATCCTCCTAATCGAACGATCACCCATAGCTTGCGCCAAGTTATCCCACCAACATAGTGCCTCGGAACGAAACGAGGCAGTAGCATAAGTCACCATATCCTCCCCCTTGCACTTACTAACCCTCAGAATAGCCTCCATCTCTCTCACCCACTGATGTGCTGCCAATGCATCTTTAGTACCATCGAAAGAAGGGGGGTCGCACTTCTTAAAGTCACCATACGAGCAACCCCGGGTCGATACACTAACGGTCCGCACCTCATCATCATCCCCACTCGGCACATACACTTCCTCTTCCTCTTCGACCTGTACCTCATTACTCTTCCTAACCCTTACCAACCAGTGACTCCTCCATGGCCCTGACGGCCTCAGCAACGATCTCGGGAATGGCGCAATGGAGCACCTGGTAAACCTCATCCGCGATAGCCGCGCGTATAGCAGGATCTAAGGCGGGGTTATCCCCCTCCTCATGAATCGGGGTGTCCTACTGGGAAGTAGGAATCTCACTCTCAGCTTCGGCACGTGGTTTACGACCACGACCACGACCACGAACACTAGAACCACCTCTCTTAGCTGCTCGAGTATTAACCATGAGTTATCCCTACAAAGACAGAATTTTAATATGGTCAGGTACAAGTGGCATTTAGAACATGTGAGGTAAGGGTAAACTGCTAATGACGTTGATCAAGTGTAATTAGTCGTTTACTTTACCCTCCCGTCCTAATCACCCCCTGCCCCTACCCACATTAGCCTTCTATCTAACACTTAAACAGTTAATCACATACTGGAAACTTTTAAACTTAAAGGAATGACTAATAATCTAAAGTTACCTCTTGACGTGCAGCTACTCGCGGTGGGAATACTGGTCTCTTTTCATACAGTTAGAGTCCAAGCATTCGGGGATGCTCGGATCCCTCTAGACAAGGCTCTGATACCAACTTGTAAGGCCCCGAACCCCGGGAAACCCAACAGTTGGTAATCATACAAAACACTTGAGAAATTAAATAAAATTAAAAACAATTCTTTGAATTAAAATAGCATTACAGAGTATAATTTGGCGGAAAACGTAAATAGATGAATAAGTTCCCAAAATCAAAATTAATTTTAAACTTTTAAAAGTCTTTTGAAATAAAAGGTTTATAAGTAATTCTTCATTCCAGTATGCCCTTCACCGTCCAAGTAGCTCGGTGCACGTCCAAGCGATAATGCATCCTCTTCCTAACCTGAAACTCACTCTAACATGCACACAAAGTCAGCTTAAGCTGAGTGAGTTCAAGTTTTAAATAAGTAGCAACAGTTTTAATAATCATTCCAACTGTTTTAAAACGGTAAACGAAAGTACATCGGTTAGGTCACCACATTCAAATAAATAATCATTGTTACGTATGAGCATCTCTATACGTGCATTCCTATATATATCATTATACATATATATAACATTCAATAATAACATTCAGGGCCGAGAAAACGTACAACCCAAACACGTAACATTCAGCGCATTCAAACACAAAGTAGGCATACGCAACATTCAGTAGTCGAGATGACTACAACATTCGCCAAGTAATGGCCATTCTAAAGATATATAAATATATATATGTATACATACACATTCCATAACATTCCAAGGCCTACCGATACTAGCAAGCCTATGTAAAACCATTCATAACATTTCATCAAGTAAGAAAAACACTTAGGTGTGCATGCTAGCCCAAAACTTAAAAAGAGTTAAACGGGGCATCAAGAACTCACCTGAGATCGATCGAATACTTTCAACGAGCTAGGAAGTTCCTAAGGGCAAAATCACAAGCAAGGGCCTGTAAATTATACATAACGCGTTACTAAACTAGACTATAGGAAAACTTTAGCCTAATGGGCCGCACAAGCCCAACACTTTGGCCCAAGGCCCAACAACTTGGCCCAAGGCCCAACACTTGGCCCAAGGCCCAACCACTTGGTCCAAGGCCCAACCATTTGGCCCAAGGCCCAACCACTTGGCTCAAGGCCCAATACTTGGCCCAAGGCCCAACCACTTGGGCCAAGGCCCAACAACTTGGCCCAAGGCCCAATTCTTGGCCCAAGGCCCAACAACTTGGCCCAAGGTCCAATATTTGGCCCAAGGCCCAAAGACAGTCAAATCGGGTCGAGTGCGCGTGAAATAATCCCTAAAACCATTTGTTAACCGAATCAACCCCGAATGGACCAAATTCCATCTTAAACCTTTCCATTCATCATAAATATGTCACCCGAGTTGATAGGGTTGACGGTTCCTTTTTACAACACTTACTTTAACATTTAAATGAAAATTCGCGCACCGCCGACTCGATTGACGAAGCACTAACCCCGACAACCCCGAACACCAAAAAAATAATTTTTCCACAGCCCTTAAACCTCCCTAGGGCTGCACAAACTGAATCGGTCGGTTATCCAATCAACTAACGCATCAAGCTCAACAATTTGCAATTCTACACCCGGTAAACCCTAGTTTTCGAACTAAAATCGATAGACCGACCTAAACACGTCCAATGACCATGAAATTATAATATTATGAACATGTCATACCTAGTGGGATTTTGATGCGAAAACCTCACTCAAAACAGCCCCGGAGACGCTCAATTGGGCAGCCACCCGTTTAGCCTACAACAAGACGATTTTCGATCAATACTCGCAGTATGAGGGTCAATTAACGTGAAAAGGACTTGGGGAATCATAGTACATACCTTGAATTGAAGTTCTAAGGCTTAGAATTGGCTGCAAAAGAAAAAAAAACATGGGTCTTGGTCTTGGAGAAGCTGCCCCTAGCTAGTGTGGCTAGGGTTTTTATTTTTATTTTTTATGTTATAACTTAAGATAATACACTCTAGTCCTTCTAGATTCAAGTGTAAGGCAAAATGGAAGGAATAGTTAGGTTCTTTAACGTACCGTGATGACGTGAACGCTTCCGAGAAACGTCGGTTAAGTCCCGAGAGTTATACATACTCTACAAGCTTTAGTTCTTCAAACCGGAGTTAACGGGTGTTACAGAGCCATCGGTTTCAGTGAATTAGTTATTGATGTACTTGGTTTAACCAATTATTTGATAAGTAGGGATAAGCTATTATTGGTAATCTATCTATCCCTAAGTATATATCTGTGTAGATGTCGTATACGAATTATTACGGACAAATAAGACGGGTAGCAAGACGATCAAACCCTGCACCCACATCTGAACCTTCTGATAAAGCTAGTACCAATTTTGGTCCCAAACGACCAACTGTATCGGTAAATCCAACTGAACCGGTGTATTTGAATCCAGCTGATCTGAACAATCTGAACAACTTGATGAATCCGATTCCGACTAATCATATGTATCCAAATGATCAAATAGATCCATACTTGGATTACGGGAGCCAACTACCATATGCTCCAGGTAGCCCTGAAATGCCGACAGAAATATCGAGAGACACTTCGGAAGGTATTCCGATGACTGATACTCCAACCTACTATCCTTCTGAGGACATGGAGTTTCAAAGTAGAATAAAACATGAAACTAGCACTAAATCATCTAGTTGGATGGACTGTCACTCCAACCAGAGTATGTGGCATTTTGGATCCCCTCCTCCAGGTTACCAAACTATAGCAGACCAGGTCAAGGACCGATTCATTATTCTAAGGTTTCTAACTTCCCACCATATAGAGGTCCTGTACCGATTGTATCTGAGCAAGAGAATGAGATACGGGAGGAAGCCCATTTAGTCGAGGAATTTCACACTACAAATATCCCCGACGAGGAGATGCAGGCTTATGTAGCAAATCCTCACCTGCACCCAAGAGAAACAACTTATCTTTTTCCATCTGCCTTTGCACCCGTGGGGTACCCAAATCAACCCAACGCGGTAATGGATGAGTTGAGAAACGAAAGTATTAAGAAGAAAAAGATAGGCGACAAGATTATCTAGAAATGCGATAAGATGAAGAATCTTGTCAAGAAATGGTCTAGGGATTAGGATTATATAAACGTTGTTGTTTAAGCATGTTTTATTTTCCGTCCTTCTATAATATATTTGTGAAAGAAATAAAAGACTGTGTGTACCGTGTTTTGAATTTGTGTATTTATTGAATTGTAGAATGTTTGAACAAAGAAATAATGAAAGTCAAGGGATTCAAGCTGATAAAGGCAAAGCTCCTGAAAATAATACTAAATCAATACTGGAAGAATACGTTGGGGGTATCCGCGAAATGATAAAAGAAGCGGTTACGCCATTGATCAAATATGTTGTTACTCTTTTAATCAAAATGGATCAAGACCATACTGCAAACTCTAAAAGTCTGGCAAAGTCAAAATCAATGAAACAACCAAGTCATAGTGTTTCTGTGCATTCTAAAAGGAAAAAAACAACAAAAGATGATAAAACAAAGAAAAAGGAGGAGGGCTATGAGAGCTCCACTGTTGATCATGAACCGAGCCAGACAAAGAAAAGAAAGGTTAACACGAGTTGTACATTTAAAGATTTTCAAGTATACACAAACCAAAGGAATTCTATGTAGACAAAGGCGCGATTGTTACACTCCGTTGGCTAGAAGAAATGGAGTATATCGTTATCATTAGCAAATGTATTGAAGAAGAGAGTATCCAGTATTCATCCCAGACGTTTAAGGGAGAAGCACTGGAAGGGTGGAACACCTTGATTGAGGTGAAAGGCAGGAAGAATTTGTATAATCTAGAATTAATGACTTTCAAGGAGTTGATTAAGCAAAGGTTTGCGCTGTTCACGAAATTGATCATATCCAGACAAATCTCTGGAATCAAAAAGTTATTGGCACCAACCTCAAGGAGTATAACACCAAATTCCTAGAATATTGTAGACTTGTACCACATTTGGTCACAACCGAGTATAACAAAGTGACCAGATACATTTATGGTTTGCCCAAGGAGATCCGTGACCAAGTGCGATCACACATGCCTGCAACAACTGAATCTGCTATTGACTTAGCTGGGTATTTGATGGAAAGTATGATTAGAAATCGTGAGGAGGAGAGAAAGAATGTGAGTGAGAAAAAGAGAGAAGGTGATGATAAGAAAAAGTTTGAAAGAGGAAAGTAAAGGTCGGCTGTGCTTAATCAACCGCTGTGTAAGAATTGTGGAAGGAGGCACGAGGGTAGATGTTTGAAGCCTACACCTAAAATTGTTGTTCGCAAGTTTGACCCATTTTCGACATGTAATTTCTGTAAAAGGCCGGGTCATAAAGAGGAAGACTGTAGGAAGAAATTGATCATGTGTTTTGATTGTAGAGAAAGAGGGTATTTCATTGCCGAGTGCACTAAGAAGAAACCAGCAGCAGGTGGTGCCAGTGGAAGTGGTGCCCGAAATGATGGGAAAAAGGGAAACGCGCGTGCGTTTATGCTAAACACCCAAAAGGCGGGAGAATTGCCAGATGTGATTACTGGTACGTTTCCTATTAATAATGTTTATGCTAGAGTCTTATTTGATTCGGGAGCCAATCAGAGTTTTATAGATTGTAAGTTCTGTAGTCTATTAAATGAACCTCTAGCTAAACTAAATAACCATTATGAAGTAGAAACGGCTAATTGAAACATAATGAATATCTGAGGTATTAAATAGTTATATTTCCTTAGTGGGGTATAATATGCCAATACAATTGTTACCTATGGAATTTGCTGGATTTGATGTAATATTAGGAATGGATTGGCTAGCCGCTAACCAACCCCGAATCCTATGTAATGAAAAAGCTATAGACATACTAACTCTGAATAGGAAAATTATTCGAATAGCTGGTGATAAAGAAGCAGGTAGAATTGGAATTATTTCCAAAATGATGGAGAGTCACTGTTTAGGTAAAGGTTGCCTAGCATTCATGGCATATGTTACTAAGGAACCTGAACTTAAGAAGATAGACGAAGTTTCGATTGTTTCTGAATTCAAAGACGTATTCCCTGATGAATTTCCTGGAATCCCACCTGATCGAGAAGTTGAATTCAGAATAGACTTAATTCTAGGAACAGCTCCGATTGCAAAGTCTCCTTACCGACTTGCACCAACAGAAATGAAAGAATTGAAGAAGCAATTGGACGAGTTATTGGAAAGGGGATTTATAAGACCAAGTTCTTCACCATGGGGAGCTCCAATACTGTTTGTCAAGAAGAAGGATGGATCGATGAGAATGTGCATCGATTACCGCGAGCTGAATAAAGTTACAATTAAGAACCGGTATCCACTCCTGAGGATAGATGATTTATTCGATCAGTTCCAAGGAGTAAGTTGTTTTTCAAAGATTGATTTGAGGTCCGGGTATCATGAACTAAAGGTACACGAAGATGATATATCAAACACTGCATTCAGAACAAGATACGTACATTATGAGTTCACCGTTATGCCGTTCGGACTCACTAATGCTCCGGCAGCTTTTATGGATATGATGAACCGAGTCTGCAAAACGTACTTGGATAAGTTTATTATCGTCTTCATTGATGACATACTTATCTACTCAAAGACAAAAGAAGATCATCAAGTCCATCTTAGAGTCATACTTGAGACGTTGAGGAAAGAGAAACTATATGCAAAATTCTCGAAGTGTGAGTTCAGGTTATTTGAAGTGCAATTCCTTGGACACATTGTGAATGAAAATGGTATTCAAGTTGATCCAGCCAAGATTGAAGCAATTACAAAATGGGAGAAACTCAAGACCCGGAAGCAAGTTAGAAGTTTTCTGGGATTGGCTGGTTCCTATAGAAGATTTATACAAAATTTTTCAAGAATAGCGGTTCCTTTGACTTCACTTACCTGAAAATCTGTTAAGTTTGAATGGGGATCAAAACAAGAAGAAGCATTTGAAACTTTGAAACAGAAACTAACAAATGCACCTATCTTAGCCTTACCCAAAATGCAAGATAATTTCATCGTATACTGTGATGCTTCACACACAGGTATGGGGTGCGTTTTAATGCAAGACAAGAAGGTGATTGCTTATGCTTCTAGACAACTGAAAGTTCACGAGAATAATTACACCACGCATGATCTGGAGTTGGGAGCAATAATTTTTGCATTGAAGTTATAGCAACATTAATTATATGATGTAAAATTTACGGTTTACACTGATCATAAAAGTATGAAGCATATATTTGATCAGAAAAATTGAATATGAGACAAAGATGATGGATGGAAACACTAAACGATTATGATTGTGAAATCATTTATCATGAAGAAAAAGCCAATGTTGTGGCTGATGCTTTGAGCAGAAAGGAGCACGATAAGCCGAAAAGAGTTCGAGCATTGAAGCTATAACTTAAGAATTGATCTATTAACCGAAATTAAGTTCCAGATTGATCTATTAACCGAACTTAAGATTGATCTATTAAGATTGATCTAGAAGAAAATAACATAAAGGCTAAAAAAGAAAATGGTACAATAGATCAATTAATTAAGGGTGATGATGAAATACTCAGATTAGGAAAGAAAGAATCTGGGGTACTGATGGTTGGGAGTCTACGAGAGAAAATTTTGGAAAGAAGCTCACAAGTCTAAATACATGATGCATCCTGGAAGTGAGAAGATGTATCATAACCTCAAGGACGATTACTGGTGGATCAGGATGAAGAAAGAAATTGCCTTGTATGCTGGCTAAGTGTTTAACATGTTCAAAAGTCAAGGGCCGAGCATAAAAAAACCGTTATGTAAGGCCCCGAACCCCGGGAACCCACAGTTGATAATCATTCAAAACACTCGTAAAAAATAATTAAAACTTAAAAACAATTCTTTTCATTAAAATAAGCATCACAGAGTATAATTCGGCGGAAAACGTAAATAAGTAAATGAGTTCCCAAAACCCCGGGAATTTTGCCCAAAATCAACATAATTATCTTTAAATAAAAAACTTTTAAAAATAAATGTTTAATAATAAAATCTTCAATTCCCGTATGCCCTTCACCGTCCAAGTAGCTTCATGCACATCCAAGCGATAAGGCATCCTCTTCCTAACCTAAAACTCACACTAACATGCACACAAAGTTAGCTTAAGCTGAGTGAGTTCAAGTTTTAAATCACTAACAAAAGTCTTAATAATCATTCCAACGGTTTTTAAAAACTATAACCGGAAACACATCGGTTAGGTCACCACATCCAATAAATAGACATCCTTATGTATGAGCATCTCTATACGTGCATTCCTATATATATCAAGATATATATATATATATACTACATACATATATATATATATATATATTATATATATATAACATTCAATAATAACATTCAGGGCCGAGAAAACGTACAACCCAAACACGTAACATTCGGCGCATGCAAACACAAAGTAGGGCATACGCAACATTCAGTAGTCGAGACGACTACAACATTCACCAAATATGGGCCCATTCTAATATATATATATATATATATATAATAAATATATATATATATACACACATTCTATAACATTCCAAGGCCTACCAATACTAGCAAGCCTATGCAAAATAGTTTAAAAACATTTCATCAAGCAAAATCGCTTAGGTGTGCATGCTAGCCCCAAAATCTTAAAAAGAATTAAACAGGGCATCAAGAACTCACTTGAAATCAATCGAATACCTGCAACGAGCTAGGAAATCCCTAAGTGCACAATCACAAGCAAGGGCCTGTAAAGTATACACAACGTGTTAGTAAAATAGACCGTAAGAACACTCTTGCCTAATGGGGCCGTTCAAGCCCAACACTTTGGCCCAAGGCCCAACAACTTGGCCCAAGGCCTAACACTTGACCCAAGGCCTAACAAGTTGGCCCAAGGCCCAACACTTGGCCCAAGAGCCAACAACTTGGCCCCAAGGCCCAACAACTTGGACCAAGGCCCAACACTTGACCTCAGCCCCTAAGAACCTTTCAATTAACCAAATCCACCCTACGATTAAGGTCGGGGCTTACCATGATGCACCACTCCCCCGTCGGTAATCAAATCGAGTCGAATACCGCGCGTGATAAACCTTAAAACAAATTGTTAAACGAATCAGCCCCAAATGGACCAAATTCCCATTTGAATCTTTTCATTCATCATAATTATGTCACCCGAGTTGATAGGGTTGACGGTTCCTTTTTACAACTCTCAATTTAACATTTTAAACGAAAATTCGCCACTGCTCGACTCGATTGACCAAGCACCAAACAAAACAGCCCCGGAGCATCAAAAAAAATAATTTTCCCATAGCCCTTAGACTCCCCTAAGGCCATGGCAAACTTATTCGGCTTGGTCATCCAACCGATTAACGCATCAAAACTCAACAATTTTACAATTCTACACCCGATAAACCCTAGTTTTCCGAACTAGGGTTTACCGGGTGTAGGATTTGCAATTGTTGAGTTTTGATGCGTTAATCGATCGAATGACCGAGACCGAGAATCAGTTTGTACAGCCCTAGGGGGGTTTAAGGGCTGTGGGAAAATTGAAATTTTGATACTCGGGGTTGTTTTGGTTGGTGATTGGTCAATCGAGTTGTCGGTGCGCGAATTTTCGTTTAAATGTTAAATTGAAAGTTGTAAAAAAGGAACTGTCAACCCTATCAACTCGGGTGACATAATTATGATGTAAGAAAAGGTTAGGATAGGAATTTGGTCCCTTTGTGGCTGATTCGTTTGACAATTGGTTTTAAGATTTATTACGCGCGGTATTCGACTCGATTTGATTACCAGCGGGTGAGTTGTGCATCATGGTTAGCACCAGCCATAATCGTAGGGTGATTTGGTTAGTTAAAAGGTTTTAGGGGCTGAGGTAAAGTAATTGGGTTTGGGTTGGGCCTCGGCCCAAGTTGTTGGGCCTTGGCCAAAAGTATTGGGCCTTGGGGCCAAGTTGTTGGGCCTTGGGGCCAAAGTGTTGGGTTTGAACGGCCTATTAGGCAAGGGTGTTTCTTACGGTCTAGTTTAGTAACGCGTTGTGTATAATTTATAGGCCCTTGCTTGTGATTGTGCACTTAATGATTTTCTAGCTCGTTGCAGGTGTTCGATTGATTTCAGGTGAGTTCATGGTGCCCTTTTTATTTTTTTACGTTTTGGGCTAGCATACACACTGAAGTCCAATTTTATATGATTTTACCCGTTACAACTATTTGAATGGTATTACATGGTCTCACTCGTGATTGTGCATTTTGAAAGTTATAATTGAATTATTTTACATGCTTTAGTATATTTTAGACTTGTTTATGGTCTTGTATCCTTTAAGGTTACATACATTATTGAATTATTTTACATGCTTTAGGATATTTTACAACTATTTGAATGGTTTTACATGGTCTCACTTGTTTATGGTCTTGTATCCTGTAAGGTTACATACATTATTGATGGTCAAGACTCGAGGATGTTAATAGACTTGGTAGAAATTGAATACGAGTTGACCTGTTTACTTGGTTCATGTTGGGATGTTTATATATATATATATATGTATGTATTTATGTATGTATGTATGTATGTATGTATGTATGTATGTATGTATGTAGGAGTATGTGTTACCTTATAGCCTACGGTTATGCGATGATATTTAGTTCCTCGTGACTAAGAATGATGTGAGTTGGCTTATTGATGTGTGGTGTGCATGGTGATCACGTCCGGGTCAAATATATTACTCGGGTTGTACCCGTGGGTGGTGAGGCCCGTATCTCGTGCTTGGAATGTTGAGCCTGCGATCGGGTCAAATATATTACTCGGGTTGTACCCGTGGTAGAGATGCCCGTATCACATGCTTGGAATGTTCAGCCGCGATCGGGGTCAAATATATTACTGGGTTTGTACCCGTCGTGGAGAGGGCTTGTATCACATGCTTGGATGTGTAAGATTTGACCGAGTCAAATATATTACTCGGGTTTGACCCTTGGTGGAGAGGCTCGTGTCACATGCTTAGGTCTTACCGCGTCCGGGTCCAAATATATTACTCGAGTCTTGACTCGTGGTGGAGAGGCCCCTGTACGGTGTGGTTCGACGATGAATGTATTATTTGGTGAATTATATTAATTATCTTATTATTATCCTCTCTATTGTTTAGAACTATAATTTTGAGACGAAGTATGAAATATTGTTTATGAAAACTTGAAACTCACTTAACTCAAGCTGACTTTGTGTGTATGTTAGTTTTGACTTTCAGGTTAAGAAGTGGATGCTACCGCTTGGACGTGCTGGATGCTACTCGGGAGGTTGAAGGCATTTCTGGTCAAGTATTTCAAATAAAACGAATATTTTTTTTTACAATTGATTTTGGACACCTGTACCCGTGTTTTGGGATTTTTAATACTTAGACTTTTCCGCTATTATTTACTCTGAACTGGTTTTAAATACAAAGAATTGTTGGGTTTTAAATTTTTGTGAAATTATGGATGTGATTACTAACTGT
>NW_027498527.1:0-135688 GCF_021521415.1 Bidens hawaiensis
CATCCTTGGTTTACTACTTCTATAAACATAAAGACCAGAAAAGGTAACGCGGTATCTAATAACAATTACTGTTTATAATTCCTAAAATATTAAGCTACTTGTAAAACTAGCATTTATCCCCTTGTATTGGTTTGTAGAGTTTGATGTGGTGTGTAATAGGTTATCAGTGCGAGCACGCTGCCACCCGTGCATATGGTTTGTTGGGTGTATTTTGTGCGGAGTTGCACACTATGCATCGTATTTTGTGATATATATGTTAATAAAGTAGGTTTATGGGTTTTGTGATTTTTAATCAACATAATTGATTGAATGTATGTTAGTTGGTAAGTAGTTAGAGTTAAAATCTAATCAGGAGATGAAATAAATACTCAAATTAAGCCACCAAATTGTCAGTCAATGAATTGTAAAAGGGTAAAGTGATGGGCATACGTGATTTGATTGTGCACATACATACTGACGTATGCATATATATATATATATATTATATAATATATATATATATATATATATTGGATAAATGGTGTATAAAGTGATAGGTTTGTATAAAATCAAACTAAAAGGACAAATCAGTTATGTTTTTTCTTATTTTTCAACCGAAGTGAAATCGACCATTGAAAATGAATGAGCGATTACCGATGTGTATATATACAATGAACAAATATAAACCTAATAATAGAAATGTTAAAAAAAACTTTCATGAAAAAAATTAGAAATCACCCAACCCGTTCAATCATTTCAAGTAGCATCAATAATATGTTGTTTTATGTAGTTATAAGTATAGAAACAATAATCAATTTATATAACATCTTGCAAGAAACTATAAAGATGTTTTGCAACTAAATTAAAGTATTCTTCATGTGAAAGCAAGGCTATAGGAACCTCAACAAAATTGCTCACACCTTTTAGCTTTTCTAATAGCTTCCGTTTTAGCTTACGACCTATTCAATGCACATGATGCTGACATGAACAGAACTATAATATACCATTAAACCCTTCAATGAGTTAAAGGAATTTTTCATGGTTCATCGGCTCAAAAGTGGGCCCGTTAAGAAAGCAGCAGAGTCATAACGGGCTCCGTTCTATTTAGTAAGCTGATATATGTTTTTTTTAATTATGGCTGGTGTAACGTTTGATGAGTCAGTGTACACGGGGGAATCAAGACATAACGGGCTCCGTTGTTTGTCTCGTTTACTAAACGAACCGAGCGGAGCAGCTCGTTTACAATCGAGCAAAAAACGAACGAGCATTTTCCAAGCAATTTCTGAACGAACGGCGAGTGAGTTTTAAACGGCGAACGGTTTCGACAACCCTAATATTGCAGTGTAATAGTTAAAAATAACTTTGTATTTTGCGTTTTTGTAAACTACTTAGTGATCCAACAAAAGTACAATCTTATTTTATTATTGTTATTTAAAAATATACATGTGAACATCTGGTGGTTTATAGTTCACATAAGTCAAAATTTTAATTTAAAGACAAATTTGTTATATCAAAGATTTGACATCCAACACCGAAGTACAAGGATGTTGGGTTGGTTGCACTTTCTTTGTAACAAGCAAACACAATTATTATGCATGTCCGGCTCTTCCCAATAAAACTACACAAAACCACAACATCATATTTCATATTTCAGGCATAAAGGAAAAATGAAATTGATACAGGTGAGAAAATATGAAACCAATTCTAGCGCTATTTTTATAGTTATAGCATTTTCATCACATTACATAGATCAAAAATAATTTTCGGCCCTTAAGCAGGCTTTGTCTAGGAACGCTTGTAACCTAACCTTACAAGCACATTTTGGAACCAATTGTGTTTCTCATTAGGTCATCAAAGGACTAAGCTTCCATGTGAGCAGCTGCATTTTTTCAAAAGTTTTGATCAAAGACCAGCAAACAATTAAAAAAACAAGAATCTAAAAATAGAAGTCTTGAACTAAAAAGATTTCCAACCCCTCTTGTTACGTAATCAAACATAACTGGTTGACTTAAGTCACCTTAGCTCCACTCACATACGCACGGTTGATCTGACTTGATTATATGAAGAAAGAGAGTGCACAGCTTCGATAATTATAATACTTAAATATAGATGATAGGAAAATAATTATATAAATGATCTCAAAAAATAATTTTTGAACATGACATCTCAAAACGGTTAATGAAAGGTTTTAAGACCAGCCTCTAAATGATGTAACTGAACTTAAACAATGGCTTGGTTTTATCTTTTTGTTAAAACCAAATTTCTGTTCATTTATGTTATGAATGTAATTAAAACCGAAAAAGCAAACCAAAACAAATTTATAGATTTTCATTTTTTATTTTGAATTTGAAGTAATGAATAAAAAATAAAAAAATTAAAACAAATGTATAACAATAAATTAATTAACAACTTAAAAAATCAGACTCGAATTTATTATTTTGGGACAACTTTGAAATGCCTATAATGCCCTTCTTCTCTTTGTTAGACTCAACATTAATATTCCCTCCAAGAAACATCGCTCATACTTATAGCATACGGCTGCTAAGGGACGGTCGGTTTCAACTCTTCAAGTGATTGCCCCAAAACAATTCCATTGATTGCAGAATTAACCGTTCCAAAGGTTATTGATTGCAATGATTGGGGCATGATAGCAATTGAAGGATTTTCATAAAGAAGAACAAGCTGGCGAGACCGTAACCATAACATTAAAGACGTCTCCAAAATGTGTGGTATTAAATTACAAAATGGACATTATTATTAATTAATTATTATAGCCTCTTATATTATTCTCAAAGGATAAAAAAGTAATGTCACAAAATGCATATAGTAAAACATTCAAATGTAAGAATGTAACGGGAAAATTAAAAAATGCAACTAAAATAAAATAGAGTGATAGTACAACATCCAAATGCAAGGGTGTGAGGGAAAAATTGAAAAATGCAACTAAAATTAAATTGATATTGATAGAAATGGTTCTCTGACATTGCTAAGTTACCGATTTTATATAGTTAACGAGATAAAGGTTTCCTTTCTTTCCTTTTTTTTATTTGTCCCTTTTTTCTTTCTAATTTTCTTTTATTGAAATGTAAGAACACATATTGTTATAGTCTTCATCCATGTCTAAATTAATTGTTTCAAACAAATTGAGTGATTAACTAATCAAATATGTACAACTACAACATTTTATGAAGCAAACTCCTCTTTCTACATTGTAGCAAGTAGTTGCACGCATATGAAAAAATTGATATTGTTGGAAAATTGTTAAAATGAGTCTAAGCAAAATTGGAAGATGACTTTTATTCTAACTTTGGACTAATAATTGTATTTATATATGTGGTATATGAATAACTATTTTCAGGTTTTTGCTCTACTTTATGAGAGTTTCACAATGAACTAAATTGTGTCCAAAACAGATCTAAGATGAATTGAATATTGACGCTCGAAATGCAGAGGTTTAGTGGTTGGAATAAATATTGCTAAAATTGGGTGGCTCTAATAGGAATTTCTTACGATCGAAAAATCCAGGCACAAATGCATAACTGAAAAAAAAACAAACCGAACCAAACCCAACATAAAAACCCAAACGAAAAGTCTTGAAAATTTTACAAATACCAACCCATGCACACCCCTAGGTCCTACCGTAAAGGCGTTTATTATCAAATGTAACATAAAACACAAAATAAATGTACCTTAAGATACAACCCACGATTTTTGACTCCCTTCCGATCACCGGAGCAAATGGACAAAACTCATCTTCAAATACTTCCTCATCAAGTCCACCATCATCATCGTCATCATCATCCTCTGCATCTTCCATTTCACATGTAACGATAAGTTTTTCATTACCATTCACTAAAAAAACATTCATATGCAAAATAAGTTTAGCAAATGTTGCACACCTGTCTCTCGATGATTCAGTTACAAGCTTTCACATTTATATTTATTCAAATCCACGGCCCATCTCAACAATTAAAAACATTTTTTACAAAGTTTCATGACAAGTTATATTCGAACACACAGAAATTTATGCAGGTATTATAAAGTAAAGTTATACGATGATTAGATTTACAACTGCCATATTAGCACCCAAACAGAGACCAATGCACATCGCACCGCATCGGAGTAAAGATCTAGAAACCTCATAACATGTTTTTCGTCTTCTTTGATCTTAGATTCCTTAGTGACAGCTACATTAGATTCAGAATCGCAAGATATGGTTGAATCATATTCATTCCATCTGCTTCATTTCCTGCTTACAATATATTTCAAATTAGAATTTATGTACATAAACATACTATGTATCTAAAAGAATTGGTTTAACATAATTACCTGGGGTAGATTTTAATAAGTTGAAAATGGTACCAAATATTACATGTCATAATAATAGTCTTTATTTGAAAGCATAGCCCTTTTAGTAGCAACATCCACTTAAAAAACCAATAAAAGTTAACTTCTAAATGTCACGATATAAAAAATAACATACTGGTTTTCAAATCCTTACATCTAACAAAAGCCGCACAATGTTAAGCTTTTCTACAAGACAACCAAGAGGATTGTTATCTTTTATTCAGAAATAAAGCCACATCTATCATCAATGAGATCGGAACAGCCCTAAATCTCTTCTTCGCAAATTAAGAAAATGATCATGGTGTTGGATGGCAAGCAACTCGATTGGAACAATTAAAGCTGCCTAAAACTTGTAATAGACATGTTTATGAAAAGGTTAACAATTAGTAGAGCGTATAGTAAAAGAATAAAACAAATTAGACCTAGTGAAATATTTAGAAATTGATTCGCGGTAGAAGCAAACATAAAATTTTATTCTTTGTGCCCTTTACCACACCAGTTTACAACGTGATCATTAAAGGGTCTCAAAACCTTCTAAATGTTTATCTCCAATTACCTAAAAGATGCAATTCATATAAATCCCACGGACTATAATCAAAATCCAGAAGCCCTAATATCACAATGATGGAGGTTTATTCAGATGGTTTTAGAAAGAGGGGCTTCTAAAAAATAGTTAAACCTAAGATTTAACAGACAAAAACCTTGCTGATTGGAGTTTCAATTGTTTAATAAAAATATAACTTACCTACATTTGATATATTTTATCATTATCATGAAAATTCACAACAACCTTCATCGATGTCAACATCCATTATTTCATGAAATGCAACCTGAGTCATCAATAACAAGTTAACCACAATTTTCCAGTGTTAACATATCATAGCATATAGAGGAACCAATTATACAAAACCAAAAAAGAACAAACAAAAATGCAATATAACGAAACCCTAAATCCAAATAAAAAACTCAAGACCATTGAATTGGTAAACAATCAATAAACAGAGAGAGAGAGAGAGTAAGTAGACGTTCTAGGCTTTCGGGATGCGATTTTGGGGGCTGAAAATATCGCTCATACTTATAGCATACGGCTGCTAAGGGAAGGTCGGTTTAAACTCTTCAAGTGATTGCCCCAAAACCATTCCATTGATTGCAGAATTAACCGTTCCAAAGGTTATTGATTGCAATTGATTGGGGCATGATAGCAATGAAGGATTGTCATAAAGAAGAACACGCTGGCTAGACCATAACTGTAAAATTAAAGGCGTCCTTGGAATGTGTGGTGTTAAATTACAAAATGGAGTGCTAATATTTTTTTTCTAAAACAATCATTTTAAAAAGATTTTCATCAATATATTTAGTCAAGAATACTCTAAAATAAAAAAGGATGAAAATCATTCGATATAAACACTAACAACAATTCTAAAACACCTAGATGAATGAGAGCTTATGTAACATGAGCAAGTGACCATGTGACACATAACATTACTGTTGGACTTAATCGGTTTTGTTCACGTATGAAGAAGTCAAACGGGTTGTTGCAAAGAAGAAGATTGCTGTGCAAGGCTGCTGTGTTTGAATGGGTTAAAGCGAACTATATTGAATGTTGGCTCATTAACTCCACCAATTACATTAATGGCATGAACACAAATTAATAAGTATAGATGAAATGAATTATGAAATGTCATTTTTTCCTTATCATGCAATTATGAAATAACCTAAGCAAAAGGATAAAAGAGTAATTTCATAAACCATGAATTATGAAATGTCCTTTTTGTCCTTGTCATGCAATTATGAAATGACTTTGGTGCCCATAACTCTTCCTTTATATCTAATATAGATAAAGAATATAATGGGTAAGTATTAGATTGAGAACCCAATACCTCAAATTAGGGAGCATGAAAAATATATAAAAGAAATTAATACAAGGTACACCAAGAGATACAAATAAATACAATGCAAAATAAATGACTAATTTAAGTTAACATCCCCGCAAGCGGAACGGCGATGGACCAATGCGAAGTCGTGACCGAAAGAATTCGAATAGAGGTCTAGGAAGACTCTTCGTAAAAATATCTGACACCTAGAGCTTGGTTGGAATGAAGGCAGTATGTAGCTTGTCAGAAGCTACAAGCTCACGAATGAAGTGATAATCCAAGCCGATATGTTTCGCCCGCTTATGAGAGACCGGGTTTTGAGTTCGAAATAGGGCACTCTTTATGTCGCAAAGTAGAGTCGGGTGATCGGGAGGAAGGGTATGAAGCTCCCGAAGTAAGTGGGTGATCCAAATAATTTCAGCTGTAGCATTTGCCATGGCACGCTACTTAGACTCGCAACTAGACCGAGACACGGTTGTTTGTTTCTTAGCACACTCCAAGAAATAAGATTTCCTCCAAGAAAAATAGAGTACCCATTGGTTGATCTACGAGTTTCAATACACTATGCCCAATCTGCATCAAAGTAACTAACAATGCGGATTGAAAGAGGGCGAGAGAACGTAAGGTCATGTTTCATTGAACCCTTTATGTATCTAAGTATTCGTTTGACCAATTGAAAATAGTTATAGTGGGAGTCTTAAGAAACTGACTCACCTAATTCACGGCATAAGAAATATCCGGACGAGTGATGGTCAAATATTATAGTGCCCCAACGAGAGATTGATACAAAGTAGGATCCGAGTATGGTTCATCATAAGTGCTAAAATGCTCATTGACAGGTAAAGGAGTATGACATGTTTAGCGTCAAGAAGATTGCCACGATGAAGTATTTCATGGGCATATTTTGATTAACTTAGATAAAGGCCATCCTTGGTTCGTGTGAGTTCAAGACCAAGAAAGAAGTTTAGATCACCCAGGTCCTTTATGGCAAACTAATGATTTAGCCGAGTTATGAAGGAGCGAATCACATTATCTTTATTCCCAGTTAAGATCAAGTCATCCACATAATCAAGTAAATACATGATACATGAGTCTCTTTTAAAAACACATAAGGAAGTATCTGCATGACTACAAGTAAACCCATTTTGTATTAGGAATGAGCTGAGCCGGTGAAACCAAGCACGAGGTGCTTGTTTGAGACCATAAAATGCTTTATTTAAGCGACAAACATAAGTAGGGTATGCAAGATCAACAAACCCAGGTGGTTGTTCCATGAAGACAAGCGCGCTTAAATTCCCGTGCAAAAAGGCATTATTGACATCAAGTTGATTGAGCCTCCAGGTATTCATAACAGCTAAGGTAAGAATAATCAATACCATGCATCTGAGAGAACCCTTGAGCGAAAATACGAGCCTTGTACCGATCAATTGAACCATCAAGGCGGTATTTGGTTCGAAATAGGCATTTGGAACCAACTACATTGTGATTGGTGGGTCGCGGAACCAACGACCAAATGTTATTTTTCCTAAGAATAGTCATTTCATGGTGCATGGCCTTCAACCATTTAGGATGTTGGCTGCAGACTTAAATTCCTTAGGTTCAGCAAAAGAGAACATGGCAACATAGAGACCATGTGTTTGGGTATGGGAAGAATCAACCGGATACTAGCATTTAAAAATTCCAGCCTTGTCTCGGGTAATCATTGGATGGGTGGATGTAACCAGCGGAGGATTAGGAGCAGGAGGCTCGTTTATGTTTGTAGTAAGAGAGTCAGAGTTGGCTACTGAGGTAGCGAGTTGGAGAGTTTCATAGGTAGTAGGGTCAAGTGTATATCCAACTGGTGCGGTTGGATTAGTTTTTGTAATTGGTGAATCGGCTAAAGTAGTTGTTAGAGGTGTAGAGGTGGGCTCAACGTAGGTGGGCTTGGGGTGAGGTGACCCAAAGTCATCACAACACAGGTCAGAGTGGGTTGTTTTGGCAGGAGGTTGTGGTTGAGTAGTGGTATTTACGATAGTTGGGTTCATGTAGGAGTTGTCATCTCAAAATGAGTCTAGTGGTAATAGGGACATGTCAATAGAAGATGTAGTACCAGAGAAGGGAAAAAGGCGTTCGTCAAAACGAGCATGGCGGGTAATTTAGGTTTTGGCAGTTTGCTAGTCAAGGAAACGGTACCCTTTTTCTTGAGGGCAATATCCCATGAATATTCAAGGGCTTGGTGTAAGATTATGGTCCGCATAGTTCAGAATATATAGGTATACACGACAAGCGAAAGATTGAAGATTGTTATAGCATGGTTTATGAGAGTATAATAACTCAAATGGTGATTTTCTATCAAGAACATGTGTCGGAATAATATAGACTGTCGTGCTAAAAGCCTCAACCCAAAAATGGGGTGGAACACGATCAATAAACATCATGGCTAAACCAGTTTCAAGAAGATGGCGATTTTTTCTTTCGACCCGACCATTTTGTTAAGGGGGCACGAAATACGATGAAGAGTTCCGTTCTCATCAAATAATTGTTTGACAACACGATTTAAGAATTATGTGCCTCCATCACTTTGAAACACTTACGAATTTCTTGAAAACCGCTAAGATAACATAGAAGCCGGAATTAGTTTTTAGCGGGTAAAACCATGTGAATCACGAGTAGTCATCAACAAATATTACATAATATCGAAAGTTATCAATATAGGTAACCGGGTATGGTCCCCACAAATCACAATGAATCATATCCAAAGGGTGAAGAACCGTTTTTTCATTAATATTAAAAGCTAGGAAATGAGCCTTTGATAATTAATAGGATTCACACAAAATTAGCTTAGGGAGAAGGGATCCATTTTTTTATGTAAAATAGTGTCATATGATGGGAATCTGCCAAAAAAGGATTTAGGATCATCTTCTAAAACATAAAGTCCATCTTCAATTCTTCCCATGGACAACACTTGTCTCGTGGTGCGATCCTAAATATGAAAAGAGGGATATGAGAACAAAACATCAACCGGATTATTAGCTGTTAGTTTACTAACAGACAACAGATTTTTAGTAATGTTTGGAACATTCAAGACATCGTTTAGACGAAGTAGATTGCCAACGGTTGTGCGTCTAATATGTGAAACGAGAAGAAAGTTACCATTACCAAAGGTTACTTTGGCATCACCCAAGTAAGGAGTCGCGTTGGTGACGTGTTTAGGTGCATCAGCTGTAACAACTAGGTTTTTTTTTTTTAATTTGTTATTTTATTAACCGTTACCCGACCCACTTTTATGCTCGGGTTATTTTATCAAATAAAAATACGGCATTTATCGATTAAAATAATTATTATTATATTATTGTTTAATTGTTTACATATTATATATTTATGACTTTCAAGATTTGGCAAAACTTACCTAAACTAGACTATTATCTATTTATGTTACCATTCCCATATTTCAGGGACTAAATGTGCAAATTATATATATATATATATATATATATATATATATATATATATTATTTTAAGTTGTAACACGCTTACCCATTTTTCAACCCAAACCCGTGACCCAACTGTTGAACCCATAGACCCAATTGTTTAGCTTGGACTTCAATTCTCGTTACTAATTTGAAAATTGAATCTTTGGATACATTATACATGCCTATTTCGGCCAACCGACGTTCTTAATTTGGTTAATCAATCACAGTTGATACGTCTTTCTTGGTATATGTAGCCGACACCTTTTGATCATCAATCTATATCATAACGAAGTTTATAATTCAATTAGACCTACAGTTAACACCCTTGTACCAGCGCCAACATAAACCCTAAACTTAATTATATTATCGTGGTGGTTTTATTTGTGTTCTTAATCCTCGTTGAGCTGGCCCAATTAGTACACAATTAACCATCGTTTAATCACCGATCAGGTAATTGATTTCATGGATCATGATCATTTTGAGTTGCTTAGAAATGATCCTAACTTCAATGGATCAAATCTACAACAGATTATCTTCCACACTTCCACCCCAGTAGACCCTCAAGCCAATGGACTTGCGGGATCTTTAAAAGTAATCATCATCAACAATTTGAAGAAGAAGCTGGTGACAAAGAATGGAAGGTGGGCCGAACAACTACAATTTGTATTGTGGGCAGATCGAACTACATCAAAGAATGATACCGGTCAAACTCCTTTCTCTTTACTGTTCGAAACCGAAGCGATGACCCGACCGAAATGGTGAGCCCTACTGGAAGATCCTGCCTCCAGAATCATGAAACCAACAATCAAGATCTCGTCGATGATCTTGATGTGGTGGGTGAACTTAGGGATTATGCAAGGATTCATATGGCAGCATACCAACGAAGGATTATCAAGTCCTACTACAAGAACGTTAGGGTTAGTAGATTTCAAGTGGGAGATCTAGTGATAAGGAAGGCATTTCTGAATACAGCATATCCCCTGGACGAAAAATTAGCACCTAAATGGGAAGGAGCATACAAGATCGAAGCTGAGGCTGGAAAAGGTGTGTGACACACCGCATTTTTACGTTAACACCGTTAACACAAACTTCATCATCTTACACATCATGCATAACATTTACACGAGTCATTAACGAGTCACGCACATGAGTCCGTCAGTACGCGTTGGTGATTAACGTCGAATGAAATATGTTTAAATAATTCAGATATAAGTGTTATGTGCTAGATGGTTTTATGTGTCACACGATTTAGTACATTATGTTCGCTTAACATGTTATTAGTTATTATATAAAAGTAATATCTCAAGCATATGTTTATAATATTATTTATGTGAAATTGCATGCCAAATGATTATGTTCTTAGTTCGTAGCTTGTTTCGTGAAATTATGATCAAATGAGCGTAACTTATATGTTTTCGGCTTTTATAAAATAGTATATATAAAATAACAATGAGAATTTATTTTTATAAACTTGGGTTAGTGTTTTGGTTGTAATGATTCGTTATGACTCGATTTGGAATAAAAAAGGTTCGTTTAAGTCATAACTTGTTTCAATAAGGACCATTCTTGAAAATTGTGATTATATAATATTAAAACAAATAAACCAAACCCTAACCCACCAAAAATCAGTTGACTCCTACCCTCTCTCCCTCTTTGATGACCTCTCATCCCACACCCATACACACAACTTTCAATTCAACCTTAATTCTTGAAATTAGTGGTGTCTTTGAGTGATTCACATGATTCCTAATGTTAATCGGTAAGTTTTATGTATCAATTTTATGTTTTGATGAGTTATTGTGAAACCCTAGATGTTCAATCTCTGTAACTTTGATGATTATAATGTTAATTGATGAATTAGAACCATAGGGATGACATAAACATATTAGGGTTTGAGTTTTGATGATAACAGTTTGCTGACAGATTCGTTCTCGTTTATTGATTGGTTTGTAACTTGATGTTAAACGATGATTATTGATCGACTATTGATTTTAGGATATATTATTCCGAGTCTAGTTTCTAGAAAGGTAAATTTGTAATTTTTGGACAAGTTTTAAATTGTTTTTATGATTTTACAAAAACATGTGTCAAAACTGATGCGGGGATTCAAATTCTGGTATGTCTTCCCGACATTATTACTTGAGATTAAAAAATCCAAATGAGTTGGTTCCACTTCTGAAACTTAGAATTACGAGTCTAAAAGACTACCCAATTGGCCTTGCACATGTTGGATAAATGAGTTGAGAGAACCATGAAACAACTTTTTGTTGCGCAATCTGCTAAACTGTGGGTACCTATCTGTAATGATTGAATTATTGCGAGTTATGTATATAGGAGAGAATATAATAAAAATTGTTTGAGAAACCTGATTCATATATGCTACTGTGCTAAATTTTGTATCATTTATCCTTAAGTGATACTTAGTGAATAAAATTATTTTGTACGTGTCATAACCTGTCTCGTGAACTGAATGATCATAAGTTGAGTTGTATGATGAATATTTGGTTTCTTTGCCGTGATATGATGTGTGGATACATGTTAAGACTTTTTGGTACAATTGACATTACTTATTATCACCAATGAGCTTTCGAGTCAAGTTTGTGTTTGTGTGTGAGTCCATACTTGGGTTTTAGAGTCATGTGTTGTTGAACACATTCTCATAACTTAAACACTTGTACTAGGTAACGATTAGCGAGTCATGTGCATCATTTTGGGTTTTGAGAAAATTCTATTACACGCGACACCATGTGAGTTCATTCTTTTTTTCCAATTTGTTTTCTGGAGAGAAAACACAAAACTATTTTCGTATACTTGTTTTCTAGAAAGAAAATACCAAACATTTTCCTTGTTTTTTGGATTGAAAACACTAAACTATTTTCGATACTTATTTTCTGGATTGAAAACACTAAACTATTTTCGTATATTGTTTTCTGGATTGAAAACACAAAACATTTGTCTATACTTGTTTTCTGGATTGAAAGCACGGACATACCTACATACTGGTTTTCTGGAGGAAAATGCAGCAACCTATTTTGGATTTATGTAATTTCTTATATATCACAAGTGTATACTAGATGCCCTCATATCACTTAAAGTCCTTACATACCTTGAACCGTTAGGATGGGATCGCGGGGATATTTAAGTAGTACTACTGGGTTTGACAAACCCCACCTGCTAAAACTCGACTGGATGTCGGAAGGGTGTCATTTTTCCTAACATACTTACGCCAGTGTTTTGTGATATACCTGGTAAGAAGGCATACAGACATTCGGTTCAAACGTCTAGTAGCTTGTAAATGGGTTAGCCACCCTGATATATTTGAAAAGTGCTATATCTACTTATACATACACTACTTATACTACGTATACTATCTATTCTATATAAATACTTTTAACTACAAATTATGAACTCACCAACCTCGTGTTGATCCTTGTGTATTTATACTTGTCCAGGTTGCAAGATGTGCTATGGAGTGGGCTGCATTGCATATGTTTAGGAGTCACAGTTGATGCATGAACTTTTATTTCACATTGTATTCATTTGATGGTTTGTGCATGTTTGAGAACGTGGTTTATTATTTTAAACCATTTACCTTACGTTTCCACGAAACTTTAAACTGTTTGGTTTGGTTTTGGTTTTCTCATGTTTGAATGAGACTTAAATAATGTTTTGAATATTTGAATTGGATCTTTGGTATAACAAATGAGCTATATCCTGGTATGTCACACGCCTCATGGTTAGACTATGTTAGTTGAAATTTGAGGGTGTAACAAGGAGCATATCAGCTATCTGCTATGGATGGCTGGATTTTGCCGAGATCCTTGAATGTTGTTCACCTTAAACTCTACTTCTTGTAAGTTAGAATTTTGTTTCTAAATTAGTATGGTATGTGTCCTAACCTTACTATTTCAATAATTTATTTCCTTATTTTATTATTTTTTGAATCCCATTACTGACTTAAGCATCAGAGGGGTGTTAGCCGAGTTAACACCTACCCTCACAAAGGTTCGAGTATTTTGTAGAATCGGGATCTCGAGTAATTAGTGAATATTCCTAGGGTTTTGGCTACCTCTCTATGTTTAAGGTTCTCATCCATTCTAAGATTTAAAGGTTTTCACTTTCTAAGAAACACTACGCCTAGGCGCATGATATCCACATGTAATTCAAGATGGCGGGACCAGTTCATCAAAACGGTGGCTGACAATTTCGTTATTATTGATTACATGTTGGATCCTCAGGTATATTATCAATGGAATAACATGAACATGTTATACAACCGTGGCTTGTCCCAAGTATTTACACAAGGTTTGGTATTTTTATGTCACTTACCTTTGGCTTATTCCAAGTATTTAGCACTTAGGAGTTAACTCAAGATCGAAATTACTTTTGGCATTTTCCCTAGAATCTTTATGATCAAATTTTCTCTTGGGATTTTCCCCACAATCTTTATGATAAAAGTTACTTTTGGGATTTTCTACAGGATTGCTTTTGGGATTTTCCCCGGGATCCTAAGGATCACATTTTAATCTAAGAATCGTCAAAGGATATTATTTTAATATATGTTGCAGGACTTCCAGGATGAACTCAAGAAGTTATTGTGGATCATCTTTAAAGTTCAGAAATTCCCTGTGCCTATCTACATAAACCATATCCTATCTAAACAGGTTTGTTCACTTGTTAGCTTTCCTTGGTGAAAAGTTATTTTCAAACTTTTGTTTTTATTCAATCCAACTAAGTATACTTCAACAAATATTTTTTTCATCATTTTAACATAAAACAAAATAGACACAAGTAAGGCTAAAGATTATCATAATATTAAACAAAAGGATATTCCTGACTTCGCCTTGTAACTTAGGATCCCTCCATCAAGAATATCAAAAGTTTTCCTAAACTAATAACAAATGGCTTCGTCTTGAAACTCAGGATCCCTCTACCTTGTTTATCTATAGTTCTAAACAGCATAAAAATAAATTATTCAAAACACATCACCACAAAACAGTATAAAAGTAAATTGTTTTACAACCATATCGAATACCAACAAACAAAAACCACCAGACAAGGAAGGGATCAGGCCTTGTCTTGGATATCTTTCATTGTCCCTCCCCAAAACCTGCAGCCATTCCAGCCTGCATAACCTTCGCACCATTATCAGTCTTGACCTCTACATCGCCAGCCTTATCTGCAACAACCTTGCTCAGCTAAGAAACATTCTCTTTAGAAATCAAGTGTATCTCAACCCTGGGCTGTACTTCTCTGAGCTTCAAACCTTCAAGATCTGAGGAAGAATTCGTCAACTAGATCCTAGCACAACAGATGGAGTGAGTAGCAAGCATCTAGAGATAGGTCTTGAAGTCATTTAGCTCTTTAGAATGGGCAACCTTAAGGTCAGAATGACCCGGCTTCAACAGATCAAACTCCTTGTCCTTGTTCTCGATGTAGAGGGACTTGGCCTCAACTTTCTATTAGAGATCAGCTACCTTCGACTTTTGCTGCTTAATCACCATTCATGCAATCTAAAGATTACTATGGATTCTTGGAGATATTATTCAAGCCAGAAAACATTCTCCGCACTCTACATATCTATCCTACTTACCAACTCACTCTATCTACACTTTCCTTCTCTCTATATATCGATCATCAGCTTCCTCCATACCTTTCATCTTCCATTTTTCGCAAGAACCTCACCCAAGAAATCATCCATGGAACTTGTTAAAATATAATAACACCACCACTTATCCTTAAGCAATAAAGCAAATACCAAAAAAAAACCCACTTCACTTTACATGATTATTATCATTCTCATCTATTCTCTCCAATTTTTAGAATAGCTCTAAGGGTTGAACAAAAATCATTAGAGAACTAGGAAGCTTATTAAGGATTTAGAAAGCTCAAGATTCATCTTATCTTTCTCTCTATTATCTCACCGAACATCTAAGGTAAATATACTTGTTAAGCTTTGATTTTATAATTTTTGTTGCTTAAATGTCTCACACATTGTAAAATTCAAGTTAGATTATAAAGATGGTGAAATGAAAAGGTCGGCTTGTGTGTATGTATATGGATCCGTGGGTTTGTGTGAGTGTGTGCGGAAACCCAAAACCCACATGCATGCATATATACACACATGAATCTATGATTATTATGCTTAGTTTTGATTCTTGAAAAGTTAAATACATGCAAGCATATAGAGAAAGACATGGATAAAGATTTTTTATTGGACAATAAAACATGCATATGATTGAATCTTGATGATGTAGTGGTTCTATTATATTAATATTAAATAGAAAATAAATAAATTAAATAGAACACATAGTTGGGTTTTGGACATTAAGAGAGAGAGAGAGAGAGAGAATAGGAAAAAGTTGGGTATTTTTCTCCTTGATAATTAATGTAGGTGATATTTTCATGATCGGATATCGCATGCGATGATTTTGTTGAAACTTGATATCTTAAAAATAAGTTCATACTAGTAATGGTTTATTTTAGTATAGTGTGGTTATAATAAATAAATAATCTCATTGTTATACTTTGATGAAATGATGATTTAGTTTTACACATGAACATTGGTATACTTGAAACTTGTTGATATTAACTAGGTCCATGGTAGAACTCAAAATTATAGTTATAGATGTTATTGAAATGACCCTATTACCTTTGATTGAAATTATGGGAAATCTACTAAGAATTAGATGATATGTTAGAAATAGAAACTTTATTTGTTAAAAACTTGAAAACCTCTAGTTTGGTTTAATAATGTTGAGAGACTTATATAGATGATTGCAGAATGAAACTTGAGTAAAAATGCATGCCAACTTGATTGATGAAAAGATGATGACTGTGAATAAATGTTTCATGTTTATGAAAGAATACTGAATAAATGATTAAGTAGTTATGCGTGAAAATAAGTCACATGTATTGAATATTATGTGAAACTTGGATTACGTAAGAATGATAAGGACATGATAAACTGGCAAAAAAATCTGAAAATCTAAGTATATTGAATGCATGTTGTCTCATGAACATTGATAATTATATACAACATTTAGTAAGCTCTGACATGTGCATGTTAGACTTGAAATTTTCTAAAAGATTTATGTTTTGTATTAAGTGTTTAAACCTAGAAATTTTATTCATATTATATGTTAGAAATAAGTGTATTAAGTATACAAAGCGTTTGACGTGTTTAATATGACTTAATTTTCTTGTCGGTAACTTTAACTGTCGAAAAATGCGACTTTTAACGCGAACCTACAATGGTTTTGGGAACTATTTTAGAATAGCCCGTAAGCCCAAATAATATATATACCTTACATAAGTAAATGTATATATATTAAGGTCAATATGGAATAACCCGCGAAGACGGACCCGAAAACGTCAAAATTACTTGTTTTGTGAAATTAATAATTAAAATAAGAAACGAACAAATTTAACAAAAGAACTAATAATACTTGTGTATTTTCACACTTGAAGTATTTAAAAATACTTAAGAACTCAATATTATAAGAAAAAGTTAATTTGTTCACCAATTAACACCAAACCGACAAAACCACCCCAACCGAAAAACAATTTTAAAATTGTAACAAGTATAATGATATAAAATAGTAAATATTACAGCAACTTAAATATAAATTATAAAACTTAATATTATTAGATAATATTAAACAATATTAAATAATATAATAATATATTATTACTTGTTTATTTGCTAGATAGAATATTTATGCATGAAATATGTTAGTTGCTACTTGGGTTAAGATTATAAGTTTAGAGGCCTTGTGTGTGCTGAGTGATCATATAGGTTTGAACTTGAACGCAATTGCCAATGTGTCGTTAAAACTAAAATAAACACACAAACAAAAGATGACTTTTTAAGAATTAAATTTGTGAAATATTTTAAGTTGAACAAATAACTTAAAATTTGAGTAGATTATTAATTGTGTAATATATGATTAGGACACGAGACGATTTGGAATAACCAATCTAAACGGTGAGTTTTATCGTAAATCCCCACTTTTAAATGTATTAATGATTTAAAAATGTTTTTTTTTTGGGGGGGGGGGGAGTATGTAAACAAAGAGTTAAATGAGATGAGTCATTATAAAAGGAAAAACCGTTAACCAAAAGAGAAATGGCCTAAAAATATAGGTAGATCTATCGGCGCAACGCCCCCACTCTTCTAGTCGCTCTGGTTGAAAATATGGGAATATTTTGATTTTGGTATACATCATGCTTATTATAATGATAGTCATACATATGTTGTAATCTTTGCTCGTTTACAACTAACACATTTTGTTAGGAAATATATTGCTATGTTTGGAAAATATGGAAATTATATTCCCATTGAAAAGAATTGTGAATGATTGAAATTATCATTAATAAGAATGATGAATATATGGGTGTAAAGTCGAGATCTTTTACATTCTAGTTTTTAAATTGAGGAACTCACCAACATGAGAAATATGGAGGCGAGAACGCGTGTGTTTTGATGATGTGGAACTTGTTGGATTGTAATAATAATAAACTATGTAAGATATGACATGTGCACTTTGATGAATATACAAGCCTTTTAATATATTTAAGCGTTCTGTTTCATGATTTGGTTATCGGCATCTTTCATTGAATTAACTTAGTTAAGTCATCCGCTGCTAAGATAAGATTTTCAGGCTGTGATAGAAGTTGGTATCAAAGGAAATCTTTATAGCGAAATAGAAACTTTTAAATATTTAAAGAAACTTCTAAACTATAAATCATGTATTCAAACACATGGTTCATCCCTACTCACGAAGCCAAGGTATGCAATGAAGTTATAATTTGAATTTTTATAACTTGTTGGAAAGTAATGATTAAATATTATTTATACATATCATATAGATAAGGCACTAATAAAGTAACTTACCACAGATGGTGTCGCCAACCACTATCATTGACCTGAGCGGAGGAGATGATGGGGTTGGGAACGTACCCACACCTCTATCAGCTCCTGCTACACAGTAGATAGTTGATCCTGCCCAGGCCGCGTTAAACCCGTAGAAGAGGGGGAGGAATGATTTCGAGGCCTCTTGTTCGGCCCCAACTGCACCACCCACTGCATCACCTGTTGTTGTTGCCGCACCCGTGCTGCCACCATCGGTTAACCAGGGCTTGTCCTTGGTATACCTAGTGGTCTCTCTAGTAGAGAGAGTTGCCGTCAGCGAGGTCATCATAGGGGACCTCCAAAATCGTCTTACGAACGTGGAAGTTCGAGAGATCGGTAATTATTGCATTTCAGTGCTGGAGCATCGAGTAGGTGCGATGGAGCACCTCTTGGGCCAATTCTGGCAGTTGGCGGGTAGGGTGGAAACCCTTGAGGAAATTGTACACTAAATCATTTTTTACTTTGGTTTCTTACATTAGATGCTTTGTCTATTTATTTTGTATAGGCAATTTATGCATATTATGATGTAATTTGGATTAGTGTTTTTTATTTTGTGTTGAAAATCATAACTTATTAGGTTCTAGGAATAGTGCACAAATTTTGGTTGTAATTTTTTGGAACTTTTTACCTTGAAATATTATTATTAATGTTAAGGTTATGTTATAATTTTTTTTTGTTATTATGTGATCATGAGATAATAATCTAACGCTTATGATATCATTGTCGGTATAAATAAAAAGAAAAACGCCACCTAAGACAAGGAGAGCCGCCGTAAGCCGAGGGTCCGGATTACCATCCAACGAAGAATAGTTAGATCATCGTATAACCCAACGCGTTAACTCAGCTCTCGAGCAACAGGATGCCAATCGTAATGTGTAACACCAGCTAAAATTTGGTGACAAAAATATCAACTTTAAAAAGTTGAAGGGTAATACGCGACATAAATAGTGTGTAATAAAACGACATGCTTATTATTTTATATATAAATAAAATATTTTAGTCTATTCTCGAAATATTATTACTCAAAACCTTTCACGTAAAAGCGATTGTCTGAGTTGAAAAATATTCAAACGAAGATAATATTATCTCCATCTATAAAAAATATAAATTTAATAATCGCTCTGGACGATGTAGTGTTAAAAATAGATTACTACTACACCAAAATTTTATAACTTGTCACGCTAATCATTGTTAGATAACATACTATCAATTGATTGCATAAATTAATTTCAAACAAATATAATTTGAAAGGATTAAACGTACGATAAGAATTGTAGTGTGTATATCTATACACTATATGTATAACTATATCAAAACCAATAAATAAAAATCGTTATAGTGGATAAATTTTATTAAGAGAAAAATATCACACAAGTTTTAATGTAAAATTTGGTTAATAAGTTTGTATTAAAGGCCACATAGTACAAAAGTTTAGAATGCATGCCACGAATTCATTGTTGACCCCTATTTTAGCACGTGTCAACCCATCTTATTAAATATATATACATCTACATCTACATCTTAAAATGAGAAAATGCAGATCATATAATTACACTTTCCGCCACCATCTCTTGAAAACGATTTCAAATTCAAACTACCCACAAATACATATCCTATCAGTTTGTTTTCATAATAAACCAAAAGAAAGAAACATGAGTGCTTGTAAGATAAACCAAGAATGATCAATGATACATTTTAACACAACAGTAAAGAGTAGTGGCGCTCTTCTACGATAGTAAAAGTTAGTTAGCGGTAGCTGCGACGGTGAGCGGTGGCGGTAGTAAGCACGGGTATCGTATAGTCGACTCAAGTTACCAACGACAGATTGAAGATACATGGTTGTGTCCGTCAACAAAATAAAATCCCGACGAGCCATTGTTGCATATCGAAATCCGTGCCAAATACCCGGCGATTCGTCGAAGTACGTGCCAACCCGAGATGACCCGACGACCCGCCTCGAAGTGCGTGCCGACGGGACTTGAAGACCGGCGTGCCTCGATTCTGTGCCAAGGAGGTGTTGGTCAAGATTCTCGATATACGTGCAAGCGTAGAAGTGCTAAGCGTAGAAGTGCTGTCCGAGAGTCTAGAAAATAATAAACCAAACATGGTAGGCATAATGTCCGAATAAAATATTAATAAAATATTCAAAGGCTTAGACCATAGTCAAGGGTATAGTCTATACCTCGAAAATAAACAAAAGAAAATAAAACAAATAAAGTATAAAGATAAAGATAAAAGTATAAATTCTTTATTATAAATGATGTATATATATAAGTATATGTTTTGAAAAACGTAGAAAAGAAAACATGTCGGACTAAAGGTTCGAACATAAGAATAAAAGGTATATGATTTGAACTATAGATTCATGATTAGAAAAATAAATATAAAAAGAAAGAAATAAATATAGATATAATATCCTTTGTTATAAATATTATTTAAGAATATATTATTCTTAAGTAATAAGAAATTATAAATATTATTTAAGGATAAATTATTCTTAAGTAATAATAAATTATATACGTTTTTTTTAATAAAGAAGAAACTTAAAGTTTAAGAAGAAGAGAAATAAGTTAAAAGGAAGAGTTTTAACTTGGAAAAAGAAAAGAAAGAAATAATATTTTAAACTAAAGGTTTACATAAAGAAAATATGTTTTGAACTAAAAGTTCATAAAGAAATTAAAATCGAGGTAAAGATTTTACAAAATAGAATAGAGGTCTTAAGCCGGATTGTATATTCGACTAACAAAAATTTATACTCGTACTATAGGTGCGAGATAACAAAGAAGAGGGAAAGACCCTCGGACAGTGTATTGAAGCTGGTCCAAAAGAAAAGGTTATACTCGTACTATATGTGCGAGATAGCAACGGGAAAGACCCTCGGACGGTGTATTGAAGCCGATCCAAAACGAAAAGGTGAATGTGTCCCACTTTTACAAACTTGTTTTCAAACAAATAAGCGTGTTATGTGTAAAACTTTACATGAGACTAAGTGTCTCTAAAAACATTGTAAATAAGAGTATAAGCCTAGCCCTCAGGTTGTAGTATACGTTTGTCTGGATCCTTACATATGTGGAATGCGGTGGGCACGCTTGGTCACGACCTCCAGCCACGATGGGTCGGACCAAAGTTACGTCTGAGTGAGACTGATCATGTGTATATTTATGGTACCTAAATTATGTCGAAACGCTGTGGTGTTTTGCTGAGGTGACCTAGTGTAGAGACTCGAGTTTATAATGATGTTGTTTTAACTTTGTTATTCCTAAGCCAAGATAGGCCGAGCCTTGCGTAACTGTAAGGCCCCGTTACCGGTAGCCATACTTTGGTGTTGGATTTACTCATAAACACAGTTCTACAAATCAGAGTTAATTAAAACTTTCGCGGAATAATATAAAACATCAATCATTCGTTACATATATCCATAATTTGTCTTTCAAAACATAACATAAATCATAACATTCAAAACATCATGACAATCTTCGGATGCTAGCCTCTTCAATCCTGCCATGTGTCCATCTCAAACTAGCTGTCTCAATCTGTTACCCTGCGTGCATACTAAAAGTCAGCTACGCTGAGTGAGTTCTAGTTAATCACATCACTTATTTTACATACACATATACGTGCCCGAGGGTACGCATTACATACTTAACCTGTCCATCAATCATCATACGCATTCATAACTAACCTTACATTATAAAGAGCATTCGCCCTACATACCTCGGATATTATTAGGGTCCGGTACCCTCCATCCTCGGATATTATTAGGGTCCGTTACCCTTCATCCTCGGATATTATTAAGGTCCGGTACCCTTCATCCTCGGATATTATTAGGGTCCGGTACCCTCCATCCTCGGATATTATTAGGGTCTGGTACCCTTTCTTCCATACCTCCTTAACATACTTTCTATATACATAATCGTAAGTTTGGCACATACATACATCATTCATTCTTTATATTACAACATACATATAACATCAACCATTTCCTGGCAGTACATGCAATTCCGAAGATCGTTCATGTACCAGCAAGAAACCATTCATACATTTCACATAATACATATATGGCATACACTTATCACTTAGGATAAGTGTATTAACTAATCACATCGAGTATGCACACAGCCCCGAAAACGTAACAAGGAATGGGGCTAGAAACTCACCTGAAGTCGGTTACGTTCACCGTTAATTGTTATTCCATTCTTCAGTTGGGCACGGCTAACTGTATAATAATTACATGCATCAATTATCTATCACTATCTATAACGTCTTTCTAATCTACTTATGAACCACAACGAACGAGGGTCCGGGGGCAGCGCCCCTGGCAGCGGGGTCTAGGGGCGGCAGCCCCTAGCAGGGTCCAAGGGGCAGAGCCCCTGGCTGGGGTCGAGCTGGAAAAATTTTATTTCTATTAACTGTCGTAACACATTTTCCATTAGGATTTTAAATCATTATTTAATTCGCTAACTCAAAAGTTCAAGGGCTTAATTGTAATTAATTCATTCTTTTTCTAAGTTCAGGGACCATTCTGTCATTATGTTAAACTTATAGTTCGTCCAAGTTCTTAAACGAATGGGGTTCATAGCGAATGAACCCATTCATTACTTTATAACGAATCAGACCTTATTCGTTTGGTCTGGTTAACGAGTTATGACGAATTGAACTCTTATAACGAACCAGTCCTCTTAACGAATTAGATCTTTTAGCGAACTGGACTCATAACGAATTAGTCCATAGCGAACCAGTCTATGCAACGAATTGGACCTTCCAATTCGTTATCTTTTAACTATAGCGAATCAAGGGTAATTCGCTATATTTTCTCCTTAACGAACTGAAGCTAATTCGTTATATTCCCTTAGACGAATCAGCTAGCGAATTACTTCTGATTCGTTAGTTCCTCCTTAGCGAACTAGGGTTAGGTCAGGGAATGTCAGAACATTCCTTGACACTCCTCTTAACCTCGTACCACTTTCCGGCGCCGCCATTGCCGGAAAAACGTGTTTTCGACGAAAAAACGTGTTTTAACTCGTTTTTCACCGTTTTTCATCCCGTTTGATCCAGATCTGAGCTAGGGTGACCCCTAAGCTCATCTTAGGTTCGGTTTATACCCAATTCCACCCGAATCTCGTGACTTTAACGATGTAACGGTGTCGGCTCGTTGTTTCGTAACTAAATATAACGAGTTTAAGTTAATAAAACATCATACTGGTATTACCTTGGGTCGGTGCTCGGTTTCCTTCTTGGTTTCGGCTAGAGAAAAGGAAGAACTAGAGAGAAAACTTAGGTGTGTGTTTTGGATGGTGTATGGAATATGTGAAATGAATGATTAATGGATGATTAAAGGTTATATATTTAGGGATCATGGGCTCAAGCCCATGGACTCTGCTTCTTTCTTCTATACCCAAAGTCCATAACCCATATCCATTTAACCCAACACTAGCCCAACTCAATTCTATTTATCTAAACCGATAACGACCTACAGTAAAATAGACGAAATTTATATTATTATTATTATGATCAAAAATAGGATGTTACAGTAACCCTCGAGGGGTAATAAAGTAAAAGAAAATATTTTTAGCGTCAACAAATTCACCAGCATATCGCTGACGTATTTTCTAACTTTTCAGGAAATTATAGTATCAAGAATTGGAGCCATTCATGAAGTGGATGTTCGCAAGGTAGAGACGGCTCATTTGTTTTAATTATTAAAAGATTATAAAATATACGATTTGTAAAATAAAACGAGGTTTATAAATAAAAAGACTCGGATATTTATTATCCGAAAAGCTTTTCAAATAAATTTTTATTAATAAAATGTTTCAAAAAGATATATTAATATTTTATTATATATATAAAGCTTTATAGATAAATTAATATTTCAAAATATATTTTTAAAGACTTCCGCTGAACTCTGATATGTTTACAAAACTACCAATTGTTGGTCACACGCCTAGACCGTAAGTCGGGGTGTGACAGGTTGGTATCAGAGCCATCGATCTTAGTGAATTAGGTATTTAATTATACCTAAGCTTTGATCAAGGATAATTTCCATTTTATCATAGAGCCATCGGTTTTAACGAATTGAGTATTTGAGTAAAGTATTTAGGCTTTAACCATGTAAGAGTTGGATAATTACGTATAAGATTGGATAATACAAATTATAGTATTAAATCATCTTCAAATATTCAACAATAAATATGTACTCATCAATTCTGCGCACGTTAAATAATTAGTATATGTCCGAGTCTAGCCTATCCCATTGTAAGGTCGAATAAAAAAAATAATATATTAGTAATATTATATGGCGTGATGCATTTGAAAAATGAAATGAAAAAGAAAAAGGGCAGATGGTAAAACTAAGACATAAAGGAAGATTAATCTACTTGTATCTAAATTGACTCGAATATGATTAATTGACAGTTCGACTTACCACTTACGCGAATAGAACCCTACAAGATTTTAATTTTAATCATAGTTGGACTTAGTCGTTCTAGGAAAGCCTATGAAATGAATGCAAGTACATACTGAAAACCAATTTAAAAAAAAAAGCCACTCTATGATGATGGAATATGCATTCACATTAAGGTGGAATTATAATTCTACCAGAAGAAAATTCACGAGAAAATGACTATCCACCTTTTATATATTTTCCTTGGGATAAAGCATTTTCTCAAGATCTGCATATCACGGTGTAGTGATAAAACTATCTTTCACCCTAGAATGTGTATTTATTGGTTCAGTCCATATCAATAGTTCAATAACCTATTAAGGCAATTTAAAGAGCGAATCTAATTATCGGTGCAAATCATGAAAGAAAATATTTAGAATGTAGAGCAGTAAAGTAAATAATTAATTGCAACTGGCCATCGTTATTAACAATTTACATTACTCTTTATGTTCTGAATGGTTATCTAACATGACAACATTTGACGTCCGACATTTATAATCATTTTAAAATATGATTTTTTTTACTATATGTGAACTCATCGTAGAACTAGAACGTATGGAAGAAGCCAAGTAGAAAGTATTATAAACATTGTAAAATTTCTAAGTAAAATCATCAAATAATCAATAGTGTTCTTTAAACACTATTCATCAATAAAATTCCATAAAAATAAGATTGAGTTAGAAATTCAAAAGATCACTTACACTATTCAAAAAAAAAGAAAAAAAAAACTAAATTCGTAACCAAGTTTTAAAAAACAGTAATATAAAGTTATCGATAAGTTGGACACTTACATTCAGATAAAAAAATATATATATAAAAAAACGGAATTTACTCAAATTATTATAACTTATCGAATATTCCCGGTTAGTATATTATCAGGATTATATATTATGTATAGATATCTATCAACTAAATCATATGTTCATAACAAAATACACTGATTGTATTTTGTTAAAATAATAATAATAATAATAATAATAATAATAATAATAATAATAATAATAATAATAATAAATCAGAAAATGAAACTTGAGAAAAGCATCCGAGAAAGGCATTAGGGACTGGATATATAGAATTACATGCATGAAAAATCTCTTATCAAAAGACAACTTATGGTCATATTAAATTGAAAGAAACAATGCCTAAAAGATACGTCATATTAAATTGAATGAAACAATGTTTAAAAGATAAGAAATATTTATATTATAATCTCATACAACGAAAAAAAAAAAGAAACATTCTTTTTTATGTAAACCATGATTGATTTCATGGATAGAGGCAAGTAGAAAATATTTTACAGAATTTTGAAACTTTATAATAATATCATTTAGAAGATTTTCAATATTGTTATTTAAACACTATCCAGCAAAATAAATTACTTGAAACCAACATAACAACTTATAAGATTGAGTCAGAAATTCAAGACCACTTTTGTAATAAAGCTAATAGGCCCTAACTTTTCAATAGGCCACTCTTGAAACTAAACTAAACAAATTCAAGAGGCTAAAATTTCGTAACCAATAGTAGTCGTCAATATAATAGACACTATGTAAAGAAAAGGAAGCTCGCCAAAAGAAATATGTCAAGACCCTTCAACTTTGTTAAAAAATATTTGGATACAACTAATATACAATCGGAATTATGTACTCCGTATAAATATCTAGCAATTAAAACTTACGCCAATTTCAAAATACACAAATTATTTTGTAAAAAAAAAATAATATAAACTAAATAATTTAGAAAAGAGAGACTCAAAAAAAAAACAATTATTTAATAGTGAGAAAAATCTATGTTTATGGCAACATCAATTTGAAAGAAACATCATCTAAAGGATAGATTTTTCATACAACATATCTAAATTACTAAAGATTAGAAGACAAAATATTAATGAATTCTTCGACAAGGGAGTTATTCTTTTAATTATAAAGAAAAAGATCATGTAAAAGTTAACCGTATAATAATGAATCACTTGTAAAAATAATAAATAGAAATAATTGTATATAAAATATTTCATTTTTGTAGAATGTAGACATTGACAAAATCTAAAAGCAAAAAAAAAAAAAAAAAAAAAAAAAAAAAAAAAAAAACTGACTCTTTGTTAAAGAAACAAAATAGTGAAAGTAATAAATAAAAAGAAAACTAAGAATCATGAGTAAATAAATCATTTCTTACACTTAACTGATTACCAGGTAAATTTTATTTACGTAAATGAGTGTATTATATATAATATATTAGGTTATCATTTGTTATATATAAAAAAAAGAGGTAGAAGATGATGGTCTTAACGTAGATTTTATTCACATAAAAATATATCTATAATTAATAGCACATTATGAAAATAATATTATATTAAGATCAAATAAATTGATAATTATACTTGATATCATGTAATTGTGAATTTAAACCTTGACTAGTAGCAAAACCCATTATGTTAATTAACATTAAGCTGCATGAATAAACTAAACCATGAAAGGTTATCAAAACACTAAATAGATGGAATAATAATAATAATAATAATAATAATAATAATAATAATAATAATAAGATTTTCCTATACAAGACATTCAAATTTGAGTATAACTCTAAAAATGAAATAAGTAACTTCTAAATGTATTGATTGAGATATGAAAAGTTAATTCATCAATTAGAACATACAATTGTTTATTTAAAGTCATAATAAGATATACGACTAAAGTAATACATATAATAATTACTTAAATAAAGAAAATTAAAAAACAAAATCTCGTAGAACAAATCTCGAGGACGAGATTTAAATAAAGGTGGAGAGGATGTAACACTCGCTAAAATTTGGTGACAAAAATATCAACTTTTAAAAGTTGAAGGGTAATACGCGACATAAATAGTGGTGTAATAAAACGACATGCTTATTATTTTAGATATAAATAAAATATTTTAGTCTATTCTCGAAATATTATTACTCAAACCTTTCACGTAAAAGAGATTGTTTGAGTTGAAAAATATTCAAACGAAGGTAATATTATCTCCATCTATAAATAAATATAAATTTAATAATCGCTCTGGACGATGTAGTGTTAAAAATAGATTACTACTACACCAAAATTTTATAACTTGTCACGCTAATCATTGCTAGATAACATACTATCAATTGATGGTATAAATTACTTTCAAACAAATATAATTTGAAAGGAGTAAACGTACGATAAGAATTGTAGTGTCTGTATATCTATACACTATATGTATAAATATATCAAAACCAATAAATAAAAATCGTTATAGTGGATAAATGTTTTTAAGAGAAAAATATCACACAAGTTTTAATGTAAAACTTGGTTAATAAGTTTGTATTAAAGGCCACGTAGTACAAAAGTTTAGAATGCATGCCACGAATTCATTGTTGACCCCTATTTTAGCACGTGTAAACCCATCTTATTAAATATATATACATCTACATCTTAAAATGAGAAAATGCAGATCATATAATTACACTTTCCGCCACCATCTCTTGAAAACGATTTCAAATTCAAACTACCCACAAATACATATCCTATCAGTTTGTTTTCATAATAAACCAAAAGAAAGAAACATGAGTGCTTGTAAGATAAACCAATAATGATCAATGATACATTTTAACACAACAGTAAAGAGTAGTGGCGCTCTTCTACAATAGTAATAGTTAGTTAGAGGTAGCTGCGACGGTGAGCGGTGGCGGTAGTAAGCACGGGTATCGTATAGTCGACTCAAGTTACAAACGACAGATTGAAGATACATGGTTGTGTCCGTCAACAAAATAAAATCTCGACGAGCCATTGTTGCATATCGAAATCCGTGCCAAATACCCGGCGATTCCTCGAAGTACGTGCCAACCCGAGACGACTCGACGACCCGCTTCGAAGTGCGTGACGACGGGACTTGAAGACCGGCGTGCCTCAATTGTGTGCCAAGGAGGTTTTGGTCAAGATTCTCGATATACGTGCAAACGTCGAAGTGCTGCCCGAGAGTCTATAAAATAATAAACCAAACAAGGTAGGCATAATGCCCGAATAAAATATTAATAAAATATTAAAAGGCTTAGACCATAGTCAAGGGTATATTCCATACCTCGAAAATAAACAAAAGAAAATAAAACAAATAAAGTATAAGGATAAAGATAAAAATATAAATTTTTTATTATAAATGATGTATATATATAAGTATACGTTTTGAAAAACGTAGAAAAGAAAACATGTCGGACTAAAGGTTCGAACGTAAGAATAAAAGGTATATGATTTGAACTATAGATACAAACATGATTAGAAAAAGAAATACAAAAAGAAAGAAATAAATATAGATATAATATCCTTTGTTATAAATATTATTTAAGAATATATTATTCTTAAGTAATAAGAAATTATAAATATTATTTAAGGATAAATTATTCTTAAGTAATAAGAAAATTATATACGTTTTTTTTAATAAAGAAGAAACTTAAAGTTTAAGAAGAAGAGAAATAAGTTAAAAGGAAGAGTTTTAACTTGGAAAAAGAAAAGAAAGAAATAATATTTTAAACTAAAGGTTTTAATAAAGAAAATATCTTTTGAACTAAAGGTTCATAAAGAAATTAAAATTGAGGTAAAGATTTTACAAAAGAGACTAGAGGTCTTAAGCCGGATTGTATATCCGACTAACAAAAATTTATACTCGTACTATAGGTGCGAGATAACAAAGAAGAGGGAAAGACCCTCGGACAGTGTATTGAAGCTGATCCAAAAGAAAAGGTTATACTCGTACTATTGGTGCGAGATAGCAACGGGAAAGACCCTCGGACGGTGTATTGAAGCCGATCCAAAACGAAAAGGTGAATACGTCCCACTTTTACAAACTTGTTTTCAAACAAATAAACGTGTTATGTGTAAAACTTTACATGAGACTAAGTGTCTCTAAAAACATTGTAAATAAGAGTATAAGCCTAGCCCTCAGGCTGTAGTATACGTTTGTCTGGATCCTTACATATGTGGAATGCGGTGGGCACGCTTGGTCACGACCTCCAGCCACGATGGGCCGGACCTAAGTTACGTCCGAGTGAGACTGATCATGTGTATATTTATGGTACCTAAGTTATGTCGAAACGCTGCGGTGTTTTGCTAAGGTGACCTAGTGTAGAGACTCGAGTTTATAATGATGTTGTTTTAACTTTGTTATTCCTACGCCAAGATGGGCCGAGGCTTGCGTAACCCTCGAGGGGTAATAATGTAAAAGAAAATATTTTTAGCGTCAGCGTATTCACCAGCATATCGCTGACGTATTTTCTAACATTTCAGGAAATTACAGTATCAAGAATTGGAGCCATTCATGAAGTGGATGTTCGCAAGGTAGAGATGGCTCATTTTTTTAATTATTAAAAGATTATAAAATATATGATTTGTAAATTAAAACGAGGTTTATAAATAAAAAGACTCGGATATTTATTATCCGAAAAGCTTTTCAAATAAATTTTTATTACTAAAATGTTTCAAAAAGATATATTAATATTTTATTATATATATAAAGCTTTATAGATAAATTAATATTTCAAAATATATTTTTAATGACTTCCGCTGAACTCTGATATATTTACAAAACCCCGGTCACACGCCTAGGCTGTAAGTCGGGGTGTGACATAATGCTAACCGCAATCCGAGACAGGATACCCGTAATGTTGTCGAAACCGGAGCCGGAACTGAAACCGGAAATCTTACTGGTAAACCGACAGGTAGAAACAAAAGGATGAAAATCTATTTGTAAAAATTCCATAAACTGTAACTAGAAATATTCAATAATCAGTAATAATTTTGAATTACTATGTTAACAGGGGATTCGGTACCCTGGTGTACATACAAACTTTGCATGGGTGTAATCCCAAACCTTTTACTAGAGCTGAGGGACCTCTTGAGATGGTTCAATGGATTCAGAAAATGGAATATGTTATAAAGATCAGCAACTGTAGCCCAACTGAGAATGTTAAGTATGGAGTCTGCTCTTTTCAAGACGAATCGCTCGAATGGTGGACTCTCTTATTCAGAAAATGGGATAAGATGCAACTTACGGTCTGACGTGGGAAGAGCTGAAGGAGATGTTATTTAAAGAGTATTGCCCGAGGAATGAGTTGTAGAAGATAGAGCTTAAATTCTGGAATTTGACAATGGAAGGTGCTGATATCGGAGCGTATACATCTTGGTTTAATGCTTTAGCAAGGCTTCTACCATGACTAGTCATGCCCGAATATGTTAAGATTGAGAGATACGTTTGGGAATTAGCACTGGAGATTCAAGAAATGGTCACGTCTTCGAAACCCGACACGATTCAGTCTGCTAGAGAGCTGGAGAAAATTAATGACTGTGTTCGTAAAGAGATACTGAAGGACACCAGAAAGAAAGTCAATTCATCTAATACCGAGAAGAAGTCAGGAGAGTTTAAGAGAAAATGGGTTGGGAATTATGGAGGACAGTTTAAGAAAAACCAAAATTCAGGTCGAATGTTTTCAGCTAATGCCGGGAGAGCTGGAGGAAGTTCGAACCAGATGAACCAATGTAACATGTGTGGGAAGAATCATGGCAGAGAATGCAAAAAGTGCGACCGATGCCACCAAGGCGGTCACTTGTCCGAGACTATTATGCTAAAATGATACCGCCAACATCGGGTAACCAGAACCCCAGATGTTTTGAGCGTGGAGTTGTGGGGCATTATAGGAAGGACTACCCGAAGATTTTGAATCAGAATAAGGGAAGAACATTCGAGATGAACGTGAAGAAGGCGTCGAAAGACTAATCGAAAGTCACCGGTACGTTTCTTATAAACAATAACTATGCTTATGTACTTTTCTAGACCAGAGCCGACTTAAGATTTGTTTCCAAGCAATTTAAACCCCTCCTTGATATTAAATATATCGATCTAGACAATAAATACTCAATTGAGCTAGCTACTGGGAAGTAAATAGAAACTAGTCAAGTCGTTTGTAATTATTGTATCATATTAAAAGACCATCAGTTCAACATCAATCTGTTACCCATTGAGCTAGGAAATTTCAGCGTTGTCGTGGGAATGGATTGGCTATCCAAAAACCAAGCTGAAATTGTTTGTTGGTTCGTTTACCCCTTCAAGTGGTGAAGCATTAACTATATAGGGTGATCAAAGCAACTCATAGTTGAAGCTCACTAGCATTATGAAGACTCGAAAGTTGATTAGGAAGCTAAGGAAAAGAAAATAGAAGATAATCTTGTTGTCCGAGACATCCAAGAAGTATTTCAAGAAGATTTACCTAGATTACCTCCACCAAGGCAGGTTTAATTCAGAATCGATCTTCTGCGAGATGCTGTAGCGGTAGCTCGATCTCCATACAGATTGGCACCATCCGAGATGCAGGAGCTGCCTAATCAACTCCAAGAGCTATTGGATAAAGGTTTTATTAGACCAAGCCTCTCACTGTGGAGAGCACCGGTCTTATTCGTGAAGAAGAAAGACAATTCATTTCGTATGTGTATCGATTACCTTGAACTGAATAAGATAGCCATCAAGAATCGGTACCTACTATCGAAAATTGATGATTTGTTTGATCAGTTGCAAGGGTCTAGTTATTCTTCAAAAATCGATCTATGATCTAGATACCACCAGCTGCGAGTTGCAAAAGATGTTCACAAGACTGCTTTCAGAACCCGCTATGGCCATTGTGAATTCTTAGTCATACTGTTTGGTCTAACTAACGCACTGGCTGTGTTTATGGACCTCATGAACCAAGTCTGTAAGCCATATTTGGATAAATTCGTGATCCTGTTTATTGGTGATACACTTGTGTGACACCCTGCACTTTCACGTTAAAACCGTTAACCCAAACTCCATTATCTTACACGTTATGCATAACATTTACACGAGTCAAAAACGGGTCACACACATGGTCCCGTCAGTACACGTTGGTGATTAATGTCGAGTCAGATATGTTTAAATAATTCAGCTTTAATTGTTATGTACTAGATGATTCTATATGTAACACGATTTAGTGCAGTAAGCTCGCTTAACATGCTATTAGTTATTAAATAAGAAGATAACATCTCGAGCATATGTTTATAATATTATCTATGTGAAAATACATGATAAATGATTGCGTTTTTAATTCATACCTTGTTTCATGAAATTGCGATCGATTGCGCGTAATTTGCATGTTTTCACCTTTTACAAATTAATATTTATGAAAGAAAAATGAGGCTTAGGTTTATTAAATTGGGTTAGTATTTTATTCGTAATGATTCATTATAATCCGGTTTGGGTGTTATAAAGTTCGTTTAAAGCCAAAACTGATTCTAGAAGGACCATTCTTGTAAATATGATTAATTATAATATTAATAAAATAACCAACCCTAATCCCCACCCATAAACCATCGACCTTCAGCCTCACACCCCCCCACACACAAACCCTTCGATTCAAGCTCGATTCTTGCAATTAGTGGTGTCTTTGAGTGATTCACTTGATTCCTAATGTTAATTGGTAAGTTTTATGTATCAATTTTTATGTTTTTATGAGTAATTATGAAACCCTAGATGTTGAATCCCTGTAACTTTGATGATTATAATGTTAATTGATGATTTATAACTCTAGGGATGACATAAACATGTTAGGGTTCGAGTTTTGATGACAACAGTTTGCTGACAAATTCGTTCTCGTTATTCATTGGTTTGTAACTAGGTGTTAGTCGAAGATTATTGATCGATTCTTGATTCTAGAATGTAGTATTCCGAGTCTAGTTTTCAGAAAGGTGAATTTTGTAATTTTTGGACAAGTTTTGAATAGTTTTTATGATTTTACAAAAACATGTGTCAAAGCTGATATGGGAGTTAGATTCAGGTCTGTCTTCCCAACATCATAACTCTTTCTTGGAAAGTTAAAATGGGTTGGTTCTAGTTCTGGAACTTATAGTTATGAGTCTAGAATACAACTCAATTGGACTTGCATAATTTGGATTAATGAATTGAGAGAACCATGAAACAACTTTTTGTTGCGCAATCTGCTGAACTGTTGGTACCTATCTGCAATGATTGAATTATTGTGATTTTTGTATCCATGAGAAAATATAATAACATTCTTTTGAGAAACCTAATTCCTATTTGCTACTGTGGTAAATTTTGTATAATTTATACTTAAGTTTTACTTGAGGAATAAAATCATTTTCTACATGTCATAATCTGTCTCGTGAACTGAATAATCATAAGTTGAGTTGTATAATGAATATTTGGTTTATTTGCCGTGATATGATGTGTGGATACATGTTAAGACTTTTTAGTACAGTTGACATTACTCATTATCACCAACGAGTTGTCGTGTTAAGATTGTGTTTGTGTGTGAGTCCATACTTGTGTTTTAGAGTCATGTGTTGTTGAACACGTTCTCATAACTTAAATACTTGTACTAGGTAACGATTAGTGAGCCAAGTGCATCCTTTTGGTTTTGAGGAAAGTCTATTACACGCGACACCCAGGTGAGTTCATGCTTTTTCCAGTTTGTTTTCTGGAGAGAAAACACAAAACTATTTTGTATACATGTTTTCTGAATTGAAAACACTAAACTATTTTAGTATACTTGCTTTCTGGATTGAAAACACAAAACATTTGCCTATACATGTTTTCTGGATTGAAAACACGGACGTACTTACATACTGGTTTTCTGGAGGAAAACGCAGCAACTTATTTTGGATTTATTTTATATTTTTATATATCACAAGTGTATACTAGATGCCCTCATATCACTTAAAGTCCTTACATACCTTGAACCGTTAGGATGGGATCGCGAGGAAATTTAAGTAGTATTACTGGGTTTGACAAACCCCACCTGCTAAAACTCGACTGGAGGTCGGACGGGTGTAAATTGTCCTAGCATACTTGCGCCAGTGTTTTGTGATATACCTGGTAAGAAGGCATACAGACAGTCAGCTTCGGTTCAAACGTTTAGTAGCTTGTAAATGGGTTTGCCACCCTAGTATATTTGAAAAGTGCTAAACCTACTTATACGTACACTACTTATGCTAAGTATAATATCTACACTGTATATACTACTTTTTACTACAACTTATGAACTCACCAACCTCTTGTTGACCCTTGAGTATTTATACTTGCCTAGGTTGCTAGATGTGCTAAGGAGCGGGTTTGCATTGCTTATGTTTGGAGTCACACTTGTTGCATGAACTTTTATTTCACATTGTTTACATTTGATGGGTTGTGCATGTTTGAGCACATGGTTTATTGTTTTACTTTAACGCTTCCGCAAAACTTTTGAACTGTTTGATTTGTTGTTCTACCAATTAGTTGGATTAAACTCAAATGGTGTTTTATATAGATTAAATGATTGTTTGGTATAACGAATGGGCTGGATCCTGGTATGTCACGAGCCTCAAGGTAAAACTCAGTTAGTCGAAATTTGAGGGTGTGACAGATTGGTATCAAAGCCAGTGGTTATAGTGAACTCGGTTTGTTTTCGATAAACCGGTCTATGACCTTTTTAAAGCTCAACTACATTTTTTTCAAACGTGTCAACCCATCAGTACATTGTTTTCATGCATTACACTAAATACATACATACATACATACCATTCACACACACACTATGTCACTGGTATGCCCACGATAACCATGTCACCATCCCTAGCTGATAAGATATCTTTTAACTTGTTATTTTGCGCCTTGCTTTACGTCCTGATATGTCTTTTGACGCCACCCTAATTCAGAAGAGGCCGGTCTAGCACCGGTGAAAGGTGAGGAGGCATATGAGGAGTCATCACACGGCAGCACCCTGGGTAACACCAACGAATGGCAGTGATTACTAGACTTAGTTAGATACTGAATACATCGATAACAAGTTCCCTCTTTCCTATGCTTTTGGCTTTACCTCATTGACGTTCACTACTTATGTTTATGATATCACTACTATCATATAAAGGCATAATGGAAAGAACATAACACCCCAATGTAAGATAAATTGACGAGTACGGCCTGGAAAGTATCGTGAATCTATAGGTACGCTGGTATGAGATGGGATTCCGTTGTGTAAACATTTTTCTAAAACAAGTTCTGGGAACTCTAAACTCTGTCATCTAAAGTTACTGACGACGACGAGCCCTAGACTTTCATTACTGAAATTTTTTTTTATATGTCCTGATTAATTATTATAAGTGTTTCCAAGAATTTTTGAACCTCATCAAAACTTGGTTAAGAAAACCCTCTTGATTGAAAACTTTCCAGAATCTCATGGTTGGACTTTCAGCTTTGTCTTGTTCACGAAAATTGAAGAACGCCTCGTACATTGACAACCTATTTCTTATGCTCTGACTATGAATTCCCTTTTGATTATACTTTTCTGACCTATGTTTAACCCTCAGCCTTACCTGTTTATGCCCTATCGAAACAAACTCTACGAGAAGACTTTCTACACGATAATCATGTTGTCTCAAATCCTTAAGCCTTGTGTTAACCGAACTTTATCGTATGGACACCATTTCCGAATAATAGATCACCCTCCCGCAACAACGTTATCTGTGATGAACATATAAGCACTCTTTCACTATTTTTTTCCATTTTTCTTTCCCGTGGTACGGAATCTTGATTTGAAACTTCTTTCAAATAAGAAATTGTCCCTACACTTGAAGCATCTTATGTGGCACATATGCTGAATAAATCCATCATGCAACCAACCACAAAAAACAACCTCTGCCGGAGTAAGGCTCTCCATTTTCGAAACCCTCCTTTCCGTAACCAACCAAACTTGTTAAATCTATAATTAACGAAGCACAAGCATCTGGTCGGCAATGCAATTATTCTTACGGGTACGACCCTAGACAAGACACCTAAGCTATATCCTTCGGGCTAAAGTTAAGGAACATATTCAGACTATTCTATTTCTTCTTCAGTTGTAGTTCACATTGGCAAAGTAATGATCAGTGATAGGAGTCACTTGCAATGTTCTATTAGTGTGGTGGGTTAGCTGCGGTACACCCTATGTATAAGCACTAACTGTATGCTAGCGGTGGGGACTAGAGCCAGATCTTTAACCGACCTTAGCAACTTAAGCATGTTTTCTATTGCTTTGAGCTTGAAGAACGGTACTCCACCAAAGACCATGAATCTCTAATTTCATAAAGCATCACAAAAATCATTCACGCAAGACATTTCTAAACTTTTTATACTGCCATGCGCTTTGACACTTTTATTATCGGTAAACTATCGCTACGGTCTCAAATCATCATAATCAAAATTTCGGGACGGAATTTCTTTGAAAAGTGCTAAATCTACTTATACGTACACTACTTATGCTAAATATACTATCTATACTGTATATACTACTTTTTACTACAACTTATGAACTCACCAACCTTGTGTTGACCCTTGGGTATTTATACTTGCCCAGGTTGGTAGATGTGCTAAGGAGCGGGTTTGCATTGCTTATGTTTGGAGTCACACTTGTTGCATGAACTTTTATTTCACATTGTTTACATTTGATGGGTTGTGCATGTTTGAGCACATGGTTTATTGTTTTACTTTAACGCTTCCGTAAAACTTTTGAATTGTTTGATTTGTTTTTGTTTTACCAATTAGTTGGATTAAACTCAAATGGTGTTTTGTATAGATTAAATGATTGTTTGGTATAACGAATGGGCTGGATCCTGGTATGTCACGAGCCTCACGGTAAAACTCAGTTAATCGAAATTTGAGGGTGTGACAACTTGTTTCCTCGCAAACCAAGAAGGAGAATGAACAACATCTGGAGATAATTCTAGAGTTGTTAAACAATGAGAAGTTGTATGCGAAGTTTCTAGTTTCTTGGTCATATTATTAACGAAGATGGTATTCATGTTGATCCCTCAAAGATTGAAGCAATTAAGAATTAGAAGACACCAAAGTCACCTACTGAAGTGCGTCAATTTTTTGGATTGACAGGTTATTACCGGTGATTCATTGAAAATTTCTACTCCATAGATCAACACCTAACCCAATTAACCTAGAAAGAAAGAAAATATGAGTGGACCGAGAAACAAGAAGCTTTTCAGTTGCTTAAACATAAGTTATGCAGTACGCCTATCTTGTCACTTCCAAGCAACTGATGGTTTCGTAGTCTATTGTGACGCCTCATGCCTAGGTCCTGCTTGTGTGCTTATGCAACGAGACAAGGTTATAGCGTATGCTTTCCAACAGTTGAAAGTGCATGAGAAGAATTACACTACACATGATCTGGAATTAGGAGCTGTTGTTTTTACTCTTAAGATCTGGAGGCATTATCTCTATGGTACTAAATGTACATTCTTCATTGATCACAAGAGTCTCCAGCATATATTTGATCAAAAGGAACTCAATATGAGACAGCGTAGATGGGTAGAATTACTCAACGATTACGACTGTGACATTCGTTACCACCCAGGTAAGGCGAATGTTGTAGCTGATGCTATGAGTAGAAAAGAAAGAGAAAAACCATTGTGTGTTTGTGCATTAGGATTAACGATTCACACGAGTCTTACAACTCGCATTCATGAAACCCAACGTGAAACCTTGAAGCCGCGAAACATAAGAGCTAAAAGATTGCAAGGTCTTGAATGCGAATTTGTGACAAAGTCTGATGGTACACTGTATTTGATCGATCGAATTTGGGTATCAAGATATGGGAATTTGCAAAAAATAGTGTTGGATGAAGCCCACAAGTCCAAGTACGACTATCCATCCAAGATCGAATAAGATGTATAAAGATCTCCAGCAATATTATTGGTGGATAAATTTAAAAGGTGATATAGTTGTCTATGTCAACAAGTGCTTGACGTGTTAAAAAGTTAAAGCTGAACACGTTACAACAACCCAAAATCCCTGAATGGAATTGGGATAACATTACCATGGATTTTGTAACTGAACTACCCCATATCCCTAGAGATCACGATGCTATTTAGGTAATAGTGGATAGACTGACAAAGTCTGCACACTTCATACCTATTCGAGAGAAAGACAACATGGGGAAACTAACTAGGCTTTATCATAAAGGGTTTATAGCCAAACACGACGTACAATTTTCGATTATCTCCGATAGAGATGGTCGATTTGTTTCTCGATTTTGGCAATCTTTGCAGGAATCCTTATGTACTCGCTTAGATATGAGCACTGCTTACCATGCTCAAACAGTCGGTCAGAGCGAAAGAACTATTCAGACATTGGAGGATATGCTGCGAGCATGTGATCTCGATTTCGGCAACAGTTGGGACACTCCTGGGTTAAACATTTCCCTTTCCCCACCTTTCCAGCCGATTCCCACCCTCTTTCTCTTGTGTTGACCAATCACCATCTATGAAATCTAATGATTGCTATGAATTCATGGAAGATATTATTCCAGACACCAAACATTCTCCACACTCCTCATATCTATCCTACTTACCAACTCACCCTATCTACCCGTTCCCACTCTCTATATATCGATCATCACTTTCCTCCATACATTTCATCTTCCATTTTTCTCAAGAACCTCAACCAAGAAATCATCCATGGAGCTTATTCAAATATAATAACACCACCTCTTATCCTTAATCAATAAAGCATATAACAAAAAAAAAACATACTACGACCACCGCTATAAACCAGACGGCAACCCACCCCACCCCCACTTCACCTTACATTTTATTATCATTCTCATATCATCTCTCCAAGGTTTAAAATAGCTCTAAGGGTTTAACAAGAATCATAAGGAAACATGGTAGCTTATTAAGGGTATAGGAAGCTCAAGATTCATATTTGCTTTCTCTTTTTTATCTCACCCAAAATCTAAGGTAACAATACTTGTTAAGCTTCAATTTTATAAATTTTGTTGCTTAAATGTCTCTCACCATGTAAAATTCGAGTTAGATTATAACGATGGTGAAATGAAAAGTTGGCTTGTGTGTATGTATATGGATCCGTGGGTGGGTGTGAGTGTGTGCGGGAACCCAAAACCCACATGCATGCATACCACATGAATCTATGATTATTATGCTTAGTTTTGGTTCTTGAAAAGTTAAATACATGCATGCATATTGAGAAATATATGGATAAAGATTTATTATTGGACAATAAAACATGCATATGACTGAATCTTAATGATGTAGTGGTTCTATGATGTTAATATTAATTGAGAAAATAAAAAATTAAATAAAACTTGTAGTTGGGTTTTGGATATTAAGAGAGAGAGAGAGATAGAGAGAGAGAGAGAGAGAATAGGAAAAAGTTGGGTATTTTTCTCCTTGATAATTATTGTAGGTGATATTGTCATGATCGGGTATCGTATGTGATGATTTTGTTGAAACTTGATATCTTAATAAAATAAGTTCATACTAGTAATGGTTTATTTGAGTATAGTGTGGTTATAATAATCTCATTGTTATACTTTGATGAAATGACGATTTAGTTTTACACATGAACATTGGTATACTTGAAACTTGTTGATATTAACTAGGTCCATGTTAGAACTCAAAATTATAGTTATAGATGTTATTGAAATGGCCCTTTTACTTTTGATTGAAATTATGGGAAAATTATTAAGAATTAGATGATATGTTATAAATAGAACTTTATTTGTTAAAAACTTGAAAACCTTGATTAGGAAATTTAAGTATATTGAATTCATGTCGTCTCATGAACATTGATTAGGTTATACCTTACCACATTTATTAAGCTAAGACATGTGCATGTTATACTAGAAATTTAATAAAAGATTTATGTTTTGTATTAAGTATTTAAACCTAGAAATTTTATTAAGATTATATGTTATAAATAAGTGTATTAAGTGTACAAAGTGTTTGACGTGTTTAATATGGCTTAATTTGTTTGCAAGTAGCTTTAACGGTCGAAAAATACGACATTTAACGCGAACCTACAACGGTTTTGGTAGATGTTTTAGAACAGCCCGTAAGCCCAAATAATATATATACCTTACATAAGTAAATTTATATATTAAGGTCAATATGGAATAACTTGATCTTTGACAGTTCGTGTCGTGAAGGCCGACCCGGAAATTTCAAAATTACTAGTTTTGTGAAATTAATAACTAAAATAAGAAATGACCAATTTTAATAAAAGAACTTATAAACTTGTGTATTTTCATACTTAAAGTATTTAAAAATAATTAATAACTCAATTTTATTAGGAAAAGTTAACCGGTTCACAGATTAACAAAACACCGACAAAACCGCCGAAGCGGAAAACGGTTTTTAAAGTTTAATAAGTATAATGATATAAAATAATAAATATTACAACAAGTAAAATATAAATTTATAAATCATAATATTATTAGATAATATTAAAAAATATTAAATAATATAATAATATATTATTACTTGTTTATTCCCTAGATATAATATTAGAGGCCTTGTGTGTGACGAATGACCATATAGGGTCGGACTTGAACGCAATCGCCAATGTGTCGTTAAAAACTAAAATAAACACACAAACAAAAGATAACATTTTTAAGAACCAAATGTGTGAAATATTTTAAGTTTAACAAATAACTCAAAATTTGAGTGGAATATTAATAGTGTAATATATGATTAGGACATGAGACAATTTGGAATAACCAATCTAAACGGTGAGTTTTCTCGTAAATCCACACTTCTAAAATGTATTAATGATTTATAAATTTTTTTGGGGGAAAGTATGTAAACTAAGAGTTATGTATTTACAAATTGTGTTAAATGAGATGAGTCATTATTAAAAAAAAAAAGAAAAACCGTTAATCTAGAGGGAAATGGCCTAAAAATATAGGTAGATCTATCCTGGCGACGCCCCCCACTCTTCCAGTCACCCTGGATGAAAATAAAACAATATATTGATTTTGGTATGCATTAGGCCTATTATACTGGTAGTCATCCATATGTTGTATTCATTGCCCGTTTATAACTAACACATTTTGTTAAGAAATATATTTCTATGTTTGGAAAATATGGAAATTATATTTCCATTGAAATAGAATGGTGAATGATGGAAATTATCATTAATAAGAATGATGAATAAAAGGGTGTAAAGTCGAGAACTGTTACATTCTGGTATTTAAATATAGGAACTTACCAACATTTGTGTTGACAAAATTATTTTAACATACTTTTCAGGTAAATGAGAAATATGGAGGCATTGCGAGGGTTGGATGGGATGGAACCGAGAACATGTGTATTTTGATGATGTGGAACTTTTGGGCTAGTAATAATAATAAACTATATGAAATATGACATGTGCCTTCTAATGAATAAACAAGCCTTTTAATATATTTAAGCGTTCTGTTTCGTTATTTGGCTATTGGCATCTGTCATTATACAAAATTAAATTACTTAAGTCTTCCGCTGCTAAGATAAGATTTTCGAGGTGTGACACTACATGCGGACCATAATGGGTCATACCTCTCCTAGGCATGGGCAATGCTTTGTGCATCAGCAAGCCTATTTAAGAATGTCAGGAGCGATCAATCACACAAAATTAGTCTCGTAACCAACAACAGTGTGTTGACAAGACAGTTACGAGGAATTCTCCTGTGAAGATCCAATGAACATCAAAGGCGAAATCTGTCACACCCCGACTAGGTAATTGCGGAAGAATAATACGGGAATGTAACAGACATATCTGGTATCAACCACATTGTTATAAAGAAAATTTACAAACTAATTTACATCATATTACATTCGTTGTTATCAAGTTTACAAACTAGGCGAAAGACACATAACCAGTTCTCGTGGCTACTTATTATTTATTGTGTACTTGTATCTATCTAAAGCGATTCCGACTCATTTCTAGCACCGAGCACATAAGCAACTTATTCCAACTATGGTTCACCTGAAAAGCATGTAAAAACGAGTCAACTACACTGAGTTGGTGAGTTTCATAAGTTTGTACGAGTTCAGTATCGGTAATCACAGTACTCATTATGTATGTATGTAGATATGTATATGATGCAATTATACTAAGCTACAAGTGAACCTTTCTAACGTGCGTTTTTACGTGGCCCCTCACTGCCCATGTACTTCTTCGGCCCCGTAGGCCCAGTTGCCCCAAGTAGTACCATGTCTAACACTACATGGCTAATGATAATCATAATTGGATGGTCAAGTGCAATTGACTAGTTACCAGTACACTCCACCGGTGTTATCAATTGAGTTTGTCAAAACCAATGGTACTATTCACATGCCACGGGATCGTAGTTAATCACTCGTGTGGAAGCCTTTCAAGTGTTGGTACTTAGATAAATCATACCATAAAATGTTTCCAAATAGATAGATATATGCAACCATGCTTTCCACCTCAAACGCTCGTAAAATAATTTAAAAACGTGGGGTCATGAAACTCACCTTATAGTAGTATTGATCAGTTACATGTGCAGTATGTGTTATGCCTTGATTATAGTTCGTATCCTTTAATCGGTATAAAACTGTTAATACTAGTACAATGTTTAAATTCAATCGGGATGTATAACTAGTCTAGGTGTGGTTGTTAGGCCCAGAACATGTCAATAGTCTTAGATTGTGACGTTGTAAGTTATGAAATGTTTATAAACAGATTTGGCTCAGTTTCATCGTTTTTCGTGCCTGGTCAAGTTGATCGTTTACGCGTTTCGGAAATAGGTAAGATCATGTAAACTTAAGTAAACATGCAGTTTGATAAAATGATATGATTTATAAAAGAAATCTAGGGTTTTAGTATCTGGATTGGTCGCAGTAGGGGTGAGACCAACCGTTATATATTAGTATCTGGATTGGTCGCAGTTCGGTTATTGGGTGAAACCCAACCCTAAACCGAAGCCATCGGTTATTATATTATACCAACCGTTCATTTTTTCGGTTATTTTCGGTTTTTCTTATTGCATGTAGACATTAAAAAAATCATAAAAATAGAGTACCAAATATAAATTGAATTCAAAATACAAAAATAGGCACGTATTATGTGGAACCAAACAAATATAAAGTTGCTTGAGTAGTAGAGTTTAAAATCAAACAAAATTCTTAATAAAAAAAAGCTAAAATTTTGATCAGAATCTTCATTCATTATTTTATTCATCTTCAAAGTGTTTAGAACCAATCTTCATCATCTTCATAATCTTCACCACCATCAATGGTAGATTCTTTTGGTGTTTTGTTTCCGGTCATAACATCTACAAAAAAACACATACAGTTTGTATTAATATACAAGTAAAAATTGAAAAGACAAAACACGTCGTAAATATACATTATTACCAATTTCTATATTCTCCAACTTTCAATCAAAATCTCTAATTTTAGACCAAACACGTTAGAATCTTGCAAATCCGTTGGTTCATACCGTAACCAATCTTGAGCACAAATCAATGCCTCGAAGGTCTTGGAGGTAAGAGAGCTCCTATACTTATCAATGACCCTACCACCGGTACTGAAAGCCGATTCAGATGCAACAGTTGACATTGGAATTCCCAAAATATGCTTCGCAATTTGAGAGAGAATAGGGAATTTACCGAATTTACCGAACTATCTTCTGATGCTGATACTGAGTCTGATTCAGATGATTCAAGTGAAAGGCTTCCAACCACTTTTGCATGTATGGCTAAAATTAGTGATTCAACCACGTTTGCTTACATGGTTAAGGAAAATGAGGTCAGTACTTCAACTTCTAAATTTTCTGCAAATGTTTCATGTGCCGATTGTGAAATCAACAAGCCTAAGATAGATTCCTTAAAACTTTAGAATGATAATTTTCTAAAAGAGACTGTTTCGTTAAAGGATACTTATAGGCAATCCTTAACCTCTCAGATGAATTCAAGAAAGAAAATTGAGGCTTTAACTATAAGTAATCATGATCTTAAGGTTGAGTTATCGGTTAAAATGACTATCAATGATCAATAGTTTCAAGAAATTTTGAAACATAGATCAAAGATAACCGAGCTTGAAAATGAGGTTCTTGATTTAAAGAACAAATTGGGCAAATTCAGAAACTCTTCCTTTTTGCTAAACGAAATAATTGAAGTATCTGGTAAGCAAAAAGATTCAAAGAAAGGAATAGGTTTTGTTGAAATTCCACCACATTTTCAAAATGATTACAAACCAAATCCTTTTGCTAGAAAAGAAGAGGATGTGATTGTTAAAGAATTTGTGATTTCTAAAAAAGCAAAACCAGTTAAACCTGAAACTGTTAAAGTCCAAATTACAAATCAGAAACCTCATGTTCAAAGCAACAAAGTCTTTGTTGAAAATGTTGACAAAGTCATCATTGAGGATGAGTTCGAACCTAAAATCATACACAAGAAAAAGAACATTCCAAGTTCTAATCACATACTGTGTGAACCTCGTGAATTTGAGGAGGCTGTGTATGGTTCGCACACAACTCAGGTGAAACAAGATAACCATGTTAAGATCAAACCAGCGAGAGATAAGAAACCAGAAAACCCAAAATTTCCGATGAGGTTTTGTTGCGTTTCATAAATCCAAATATTTCCAAGCCATCTACTAGTCATGTGTTTAAATTAAAGGGGATAGACACGATGTTCACTGAGAAAGACATTCCACTAAGTATCATTAAACCGGAACTAATTGAGAGTGTTTTTCACAATGAAACGTCCAAGATTCAAGATCTTGAACGTCTGTATGCTTAAGCTAAAACATCAGTTTCATCTGATCCTTTTACTCAAATGAAGATGATACTGAAACGACCTGTGTCATATGAAGATGATACTCACACTAGGTTCTCAAACGTGAATCCTCGAAAGGTTGTTCATGTGAATGAAACTCATGGTCATGTTAAGCCAAAGTTTGTTCCAACTAAACCGTTATGCAAAAATGTGAACTCAAATGTAGTTCAAGATGCTTATCTAAGACGAAAGTCTAAGAAGCATGTAACTTATTCTCAAGTTGCTGAACAACAGTTGAATTCAACTAAGTTTAGCGTTTCTCAAGAAAACCAAAAGGTGCCCAAGACTGAGGCCTGGGCTGCCTTTTAACTAATCATTTTCGTTTGTGTGTAGGGTACATCCAAGACCATTTATGGTGAAACTGGATTATGGATAGTGGATGTTCTCGTCATATTACTGCAAATCTCGACCTCTTAACAAATGTGAGAAATATTCAAGGGGGTTATGTGGCATTTGCTGGGAATTCTGGGGGTATGATCACACAAGAAGGTGATGTTTTGAATGGGCATATTACTTTTGAGAAGGTCAACTACTGTGACAAGGTAGATCATAATTTATTGAGCGTTTCTCAGATATGTGACAAAAAGTTCACTACTATATTTACTGATAAAGAATGTCGATCGAATGATATTTATGTCTTAAATATGAGTTATAAAGTATCAACATCTATCGAAACATGTTTTGTCTCGAAAGTAACCGAGAAAGACTCAATTCTATGGGCTTGTAGAATGGGTCACATTCATGTTTGTAAGGTGAACTATATAATGGTAAATGACCTAGTTGAAGGTGTGTCTTTGAAGAATTTTAAGTTATCCTACCACTGTATTGCTTGCAAAAAGGGAAAACAGAAGAAAAAGTTGCATCCTTCTAACTTATTAAATTCCATTGATACTCCTCTTGAGCGACTTCATATGGATCTTTTTGGTCCAGTGAATCGTGCGAGTATTTCTGGAGATTGGTATTGCCTTGTAGTTACTAATGATTATTCAAGAAACTCATGGGTCTTATTTATGAGTTCGAAAGATCAAACACCTGTTCTTGTTCAAAATTTAATCACTAAGATGGAATCACAATACAAACAGAAAGTGAGGAGAATTCGTAGTGACAATAGTACTGAATTTAAAAATACTATATTAGATTTCTTTTGTTTACCAAAGGGAATTCATCGAGTATACATTGCACCATATGTACCACAACAGAACAGTGTAGCTGAAAGAAAGTACAAAACGTTGATTGAAGCTGCTAGAACTATGCTTGCTGATTCAAAGCTTCCTATCCAATTTTGGAATGAGGCAGTGAATACTGCTTGTTATACACTCAATCGATTTCTAACTGTTAAGAGACTCAAGAAGACAAGTTATGAGCTGTTAATCGAAAACCTAATTTAAAGTTCTTGGAACCGTTTGGGTGTCCTTGTACGATGTTAAAAAAGAATGTGGGAAAATTTGATGAAAAAGCCATTGAAGGGTATTTTTTGGGTTATGCTTCTCCTAAGAAACGAGTATTTAACTTCACGTCTGGTTGTGTTGAGGAATGGTATCATGTGGACTATCAAAAGTACACTACTCCTTCTCAAGGGAAAGGTCCCTACTGGATGTTTAATTATGATGGCTTATTTAATTCATTTACTCCAACAACTGATCAACCAGATGAAGATTTAGTTTGTGCTTACTTTGTAGAACAACTGGTAATTCCAAGATTTTCAAGTTCTAATGATGTTGAAGTTCCAACCGATGCTCTAACTGAAGATATAGATAATGATTCTACTGTTCTCTTTGATAATGCATCTACTTTGTCTGATGACACTCCTGTTGTTGATCAAGTTATTGAACTTGATAGTGATGCTTCATCTCACGAGCTGGGTGAACATTACACTAATTTATTTGAAAACGTTGATGTTCCTGAGAATCCCACTCTTAGGATTCATAGTTATCATCCGAAAGAAAACATTATTGGAGAACTTGATGTGGGAGTTCAAACACGTCATCAAGTTGCTTCGTCAAGTGAAAATAATGTATTGTGTGCTAAATTCACTTGCTTTCTATCCCAAGTTGAGCCAACGACTTCTCATATGGCACTTCAAGATCCTTCTTGGGTAGAAGCCATGCAGGAAGAATTACAACAATTTGCACGTTTGGGTGTTTGGGATCTTATCGACAAACCTGCTAGAGTCAAGAAGGCGATTCCGACTAAGTGGGTATATAAATGTAAGAAAGACGATCATGGAGTGATTGTGAGAAACAAGGCACAGTTAGTGGTGCAAGGTTTCCATCAGAAAGAGGGTATTGACTACACTGAAGTATATGCTCCGGTTGCAAGATTGGAGTCCATACGAATCTTTCTGGCCTATGCAGCTTACAAGAACATAAAAGTTTATCAAATGGATGTCAAAAGTGCTTTTCTCAATGGTGAACTTCACGAGGAAGTATTTGTTTTACAGCCTCCGGGTTTTGAAGACCCCGATTATCCTGACCGAGTTTATCTTTTAAACAAGGCATTATATGGTCTACATCAAGCCCCGAGAGCTTGGTATGGCACGTTCGCGACTATCTGACGGATAATGGTTTCAAACGTGGGACTATTGACTGTACTTTATTTTACAAAAACATTTGTGATGATCTTCTCCTCGTTCAAATTTATGTAGATGACATAATCTTTGGGTCAACAAACGACGCGTTGTGTAAGGAGTTCAAGAAATCAATGCAAACCAAGTTTGAGATGAGTTCGGTGGGAGAGATGAACTTCTTTTTAGGGTTGCAGGTTCATCAGTCTGCGAAAGGAATCTTCATTCACCAGACTAAGTGTGTGAACGACGTCTTGAGCCGATTCAAGATTACTGCCGGAAAAACCCCTTCTACTCATCTTCCTGTGGGTCATAGTTTATCACTGGATGAATTGGAAGATATTGTCGATCCTACCCTATACCGAGCTATGATTGGTTCTATGATGTATCTTACTTCTTCTCGACCCGACATAATGTTTGTTGTTTGTTTATGTGCTAGGTACCGAGCTAGTCCCCGAGTGACTCACCTGGCAGCGGTCAAGCGTATTCTTCAATATCTGAGGGGCACTCCTGACATCAGGTTATGGTACCCCAAGGACGATACTTTCGATCTTACCTCTTATTCTGACTCAGACTATGGAGGATGCAAGATTAATTTCAAGTCTACAAAAGCAGGATGTCAATTCTTATGAAACCGGCTTGTTTTCTGGCAGTTTAAGAAGGAGACAACGGTCTGCACTTCAACCGCCGAAGCTGAGTATGTTGCAGTCTCAAGTTGCTGTTCCCAGGTTTTGTGGATACAACAACATCTTCGCGACTACGGTTTGAAGTTTCTTACTACTCCCATTTTAATTGATAATTCTGCTGCCATTAGCATCACCAAAAATCCCGTACAACACTCTAAAACGAAACATATCAAAATTCGATATCATTTCATAAGGGATTGCTTTGAAAAGAAATTAATCGACCTAGAGAAAGTACATACCGATTTTCAAAGAGCTGACTTATTTACCAAGGCATTTGATAAAACGCGTTTTCAATTTTTGCTTGGTTTAAACGGTTTAAAAATCCTTGCTGATATCCTAAAACTCGGATAACTATCTTTATTTTCTGTTTATTTTTACTTTAAATTTTATTTTGATTTGATTTTTAGGGGGTGAAAATAGAAAATACAAAAAGATTGTGGTTTTCGTTTGTATAGATAAAATCCAAAAACATTAAAAATTTTAAATTTAAAAATAGTGTGTTTTCATGTCTTTAAAATTTGAAAAGACAAAAAGATTGTGAAAGTTCTTTGGTTTTATTTATAAGAAATTTTGAAAAACCAAAAAGATTGTGAATTCCTCGTTTGTATAGAAAATCCGAAAAAGACAAAAAGATTGTGTTTTAAGTAAGTAAAGAGAAAAACCAAAAATATTTTTGCTTACGTTCGCTGAAAAATATGTCAATTACTTCTATTTGAAGGACATATACTTGTATATTTTTGGTCCTTATAATTTCTTGTAAATATTTGGGATAGCCTTTCACCTGACAATGAAAGTATTTGGGGCGTTCGTTATGCTTTTTATTTTATTTTCTCGCTGAAAATTATGTCGGCTATTTATGTTTATGGAGGATGCTTGCATGTTTTGGTCCTGTTATCTACTGTAGATTGATAGGTTAGCCATTAATCTATAGACTAAAAGTAAATGGGGCGATTAAATTCATTTTGTTTATGCTCCTCAAAATTTGAGTTTTTGAAGAAAAAAGAGAAAATGATAGTACATTGATTGTTAGACCCCAAATCCAGCAAGAAATAAGCTTAATAGACTGAGTGCTTAATCATTGGTGTATTGATAGGTCTTAAACAAGCTGTTAGAGTAAAATATGTGATATAAACATAAAGAAAAGACAAATTGAAAGAGGTGTTAGTCTCTAGCAAAAATCTCGGTAAGGATGGCAGAAATGTAATAACCTGTCATACTCAAGCCTTATAGTTGCTGATCACCCAAAAATATAATAAAGCAAATAACAAGCGTTAGGATTCTGGACACTGTGAGTCTTTATGCGGCTTAATCATCTGGGTGTTCATAAGCATGAATATTTCACTCGCTTTTAGAGCAAACCCAAAGTTATTAAACTTGATCACTATTGTACTTCGTACAATCCAAATTACTAACTTGATCAAAATCTGCTGTTAGTCATACATCTGTTCCTCCCTTGCGCGCGTCTCATTACCAATAAGAAACAGACCCCAGGGGATACAATGTATGTAAGACGACAGATGGACTCGTGCATATTCCCTCACCGTAAAGGAAACTTGATGCATTGCTCAAAGGTTATAAAATCTTCAAAATTTTGATCAACACTATAATGGTTTAACTCAAGTTGGGGTGATTTGGCAAAAATCAAATTAAGCTTGAACCAAGATTAGAGGCTGATAGTTTCTGATATTCTGTGCGCTAATTGAACCATTAATCATATCACAAAAATGCTTGAAAGCTTGTTATAAGATTTAAGTGGACAATAATATCAATGATCGACTTAACGCCAGTCATAATATCGGTAAAATATAAAACTGAGATGAAAGGACAATTCAGTCAATATGATTCTCTGCTTAAACTCAACAAAAATCTAAAAATATTTACTGCTTTTGAAAAATTTTAAAACACAAAAATATTCTCTATTTTATGTCTTTCATTTTCGGATATTTGTTTTGTAAATAGTTTTCATTGTATTAAACAAAGTATTTTTAACTTATTCGATTGCTACGGACAACAAAATCATGCAGTAACATTTATTATTTTTAAATTATTCATTTTAAGTTATCGGTTTCAAAACGTGAAACGATTTAAGGTATTCAATTATCGAGATTAAGGTCCTCGGTAATTCCTTTTAAGTTAAAAGTGCAATATTTAATACTTTAAATTTAAAAATAATTATTTAATTATTTAATTCATTTATTAATTTGTTTATTCATTTAAAATTAAATAAAGGGTAATTTGTTAATTATGAATAACGAATTAGGTCATTTTAACGAATTACATCCTAATTCGTTATCTTAATTCGCTTCCGCACTCTGTACCTAATGACATTTAGTTCGTTATGAATATTTAACGAATTAGAAAAGAATAAACCCTATTTCGTTATGACACGTGTTAATTTAATCTAACGAATCACCTGATTCGTTAGTTCAAATTTGAAACGAATCGGCTGATTTGTTACATTGGGAATCGTGCCGTGTCAGATTATATAGGATGACGTGCATACGAACCGCTTTACTCTTCACCTTCTTCTTCTTCCTTAGTACTGTTACTCTGCCAAAATTTCCATTGAATTTTCGACCTTTAAATCTCGTTGTTTTGATTATACCTCTATGTTCCTAAGGTATAGACGATCAAACCTTCGTGTTTTTCGTCAAAAATGATAATGATTTAATAGGTTAATTATGAAAGTTTGTTACCGTGTTTTTGAGGTTTATATAAACCTCAATTTGTGTGATTAATACCATGTTAAGAACCATCATTTTGATGCCATTGTAATCGGAATGGATTTCTGAGATCCATAGTGGTCTTTGATCTTACTTCATGATGATAATTATGGGTATATCAGATTCCGATTGTGTATTTGACTTTTTGATAGTTCTTGGTTAATTTTGACCTTGACTATTTTGAGTCAAAGATTAAGCTGTCTGTGGCCATTCATTATGCTTAGCGAATTGGAACTAATTCGTGTCCAATTCGTTAAGCAATTCAAAAGAATTAGAATAAGTGAATCAATTTTTCTAACGAATCAAATTGGTATTTGTTGAATATAATGAACTAGATGGTTAGTTCGTGACCTTTTCATAGTAATTCGCTAATTCTTTATTCGTTATTTATTTACTTGGTAGCGAAGAAGGTGATTAGTTATCAAAATGTAACGAATCAGTTTGGTTTTAACGAATGACATGTTAAATTAATTCATTTATTATTTTTTTAATTGATAACTTTCAAAATTTTACAAATTTATATTTATATAATTTTTGAATTTTACTGATTCTCGATGTTATTTATTTAGTATTATGGCTGATAACATGGACCAAGATCCACCGGTTGCTGATCAACAACAACAACAACAGCAACAACAGCAAAATCTTCCTTTGCTTCCTTATGATAAGAAACATAATATTTGTGCCTTTGTTGGTACAAATTTTGCTGATGAGAACATCTTTGGAGGGCTATTAGAGTTCCTACAACGCTCACGTATTCACTATGCAATCACAGCAAATCCTGACGTTCGTTTCAGTATAGTTCGTCAATTTTGGAATATGGCAAGGTACATTGAAGTGGAGAATCACATTTAAGCCACAATCAACCAAACTCCGATCATGGTTGAAATTGATGTAATCCGACGTGTGCTTGGGTTTGGAGATACCGTTGATCATCCATGTGAGTTTGATAAAAAGGTGATCAAAGGTCTATTTCGTCATGTATTCTATGGTGGCAACATTGAAGACTCTATGTACAACAAGAATGGTTTATGCCCGACCTACGAGTATTTATTACATGTATTGATCCATTGCTTGGGAGGTCATAAGGGTGGTTATGATGAATGTTGAATCATGTTACAGTCAACATTCGTTGCATTGATTCTCAACAAATCATTCAACTTTTCAAGGATGATTTTCTATCATCTTAAAGAACAGTGTCTTCAAACTGTTCAAAAGAAGAAGTTTCTAATGTATCCACGTTTCCTCCAATTAATTATTGAAGACTTGATTCCTAATCTGGCGACTGATCAAGCTATTATAAACGACGTGATGCCGCTTGAGCATATGACAGCTGATACTGTTCGGCGGATGAAAGTCTACAGGAAGGAACCTCCTCCGACCAAACGGTTGATTAGCCATCTGGTAAATCCAGAATATGTATGTCCCGACAATGATTGCTGGATCTATGATGATTCGAATTCCGAGCGTGAGGAGGGACAAGGTGAGAATGATGGTGGTGATAATGGTGATGATGGAGGTGATGGTGGTAATGGTGGTGATGGTGATGCGGCTATTCTTGAACAACAAGTTGCGGTTGAAGCGGCTATAGCTGCTACAATTGCCACTCAACGAAAGAGAAAGGGTAAAGAATTGGCTACTGAGGGATCAGCTAAGCGACGAGTGTCATCTGGTGCTGGCATTTCGTTTAGAGTTCAACCTCCAAGGTTGTCTAAACCTCAACGCCCGGCGGTGCCGCTTACAACTAGCACTCCGGAGCTTACTTTAACGACCACACGTATGTCTGTTCCTAGGCTTGGTATGATTCCTCAAACCGTTTTATCTCCTATACCAAGGCCTTCAACTGCTACATCGGTGGTATCTCCTACACCGACTATGTTGCCTCCACAACCAATGGACTTCTCATTCTTGAGGCTTAACCGACCTCAAGGTCCTGTTCACCCTATCCCAGCCTCGTTTCTTGCCATGACGCATGATCAATAGAAGAATATGGTTTTGAGTCTACTTCATCTATATGAAAATCAAATGTCTGGTGACCGTATGACTCAAGAACGAATTATGGAGAATCAACGAAGGCTGATGGGATATATATCTTTTTCTCAGAAGGAAACTAAGGATCTTCGTGAGATTGTTAAGTCTTATGGGGTGAAGATTAAAGAACAGGAGGATCTCATCTTGCAGTTAACATGCAAGGATGATGCACTTAAAAAGATCAAGAATGATGAAGAAGATCCGGATGAGTCTGGTGCAGGAGATGAACCTAAACAATCTCATGGTTCATCCTCAGGTGTAGGTACTAGTACTGGTGATGACTCGGACAAGCAGATTATTATTTATCGAGACTACACAGCTGCTAAGCCCATTGAGATGATCCAAGTTGACACGATGATCTTTGTTGATGGATCGGGGGTGTTTAGGAGCGTGGTGAATAAAGATGAGATTGAGGTGGTTCATTTTGTCGAAAGGTCCCTTTCACGAGAGCAGATTTCACTACTGCTTGGATTAAATGACGATGAATTGACCGTGTTAGAAGCTGAGCCTGATATTGAGGTTGAGAACGATGAAGAGATCTTAAATGATCCGACCATTCAGATGAATATGGATTTTATTTATGAAGATGAGGAGGTTGAGGTTGAAGATGTCACAGCTGAGGAGTATCATGACCTGTTTCAACACACCAATGTTGATCAGGGTGCTCCAGTATTTAATAAAGAAACAGTTAAAGCAACTAAAGATAATTTGAATAAGTTATCTAAGGGTAAGAGTGTGGTTGATACAAGATTCAATTCAATTGAAAACCCGACTGATGCTGATACTGCATGGTGGTTTGGTTATCGAAGCAAGAAAACCCGTAAGATTATTGAGGCTTATAGGTATGCGGATTAGGTACAGAAGGATGAAGCAGCTGCTCGTGCCAAAGCCAACCCAGTGACTTCATTCAACAACGTGTCAAAAGTTCAAGGTGGATATTATCTCTTGGTTATTTGATTCTGATTTAAAAGTATGTATTGTTAAATGGGAAAAGGGATTCAATACTCTAAGAAGATAATGGATGTTCTCACTCTACCGCGTTGGGATGTTCGAACCCTCGCGTGTCGTCCATTTATCAACCGAGGAGGTGACCGAATAGCAGATTGGTTTCATCAACAGTTGTTTTTCGAAGTCAACTCTGGTTTCAAGTTCCTAAAGCCTCAAGTTCCAACCCAAAAACGTATAGATGAAATTGATCCAAGGACGGGTTGGAGAAAGTTGATCCTTAAAGTAAAACCGCCAAAGACTATGAAGCATGTGCCAGTGAAGACGTTGAATCAACATGCATCTATCATTCAACCGCTGGTATTACGATAACCGAACTGGCGAGGATGTCATTGTCCTGGGCAAAGGTTTGAAGACCGAGCTAATCAAGATCATTGATCCGATGTGGCTTGTTAACTTAACCGAGACCGAAAATGACGTGCTACACAAGAATAAAATATTGTTCGAGTGCAATGAAGACTATGATCTATATATGCAGTTCCAACGCGTCGTGCGTGTATGTTATGAGAATGGAATTCATAGTTGCAGAGATTGGCAGTCCAAACACTTCAAGTAAAGTAAAAGACAAAGAGCTCAAGACGAGGGGGTGTCTGTTAGTACACGGTTTTGGGTCCCGAGTCTTTATATTTATCGTTAATGTATTTGTCGTTTTATTTATGTAATAAATATTTAGTATTATTGTAATTCGTTAAGATTAGCATCTAGTTCTTTAAGGATGTTTAACGAACTAGAATTAAGTTAAGTTCCCTCCTGATTTGTTAAGGATGTTTAACGAATCAGGGGTGATTCATTAAGTATATATTATTTAATGTATGTAACGAAGTGAGTGGCTAGTTCGTTACGGAATGTGTAACAAACTAGACTCATCTTCTATATATAGTGGGTTCGGCCACTGTTTAATTTAAGTTTTCAGTTAACTTTAACGAACCTCTGCCCAAATATTCTCTTAAGCTTCATACTAATATTATACATACATACACATACTTACAATTAATATAACGTATAACATATAATCAAGTGCAATCATGAACTAGATCTGCAATAGTGTTAATTATATGTATATCAGATCTGATATCTGAGGATTAGGATTAAAGTGTTCAAACATCCTTTTCCAATCAATCTTTTCTTTTTCAACACAATCGTTGAAGGCTTGAAGCCTAGAACGAAATGATCGTACAAATCTCACCGCATTTCGAATCTGAGTTATGGATTCAACTTGTTCTTCTAAACCATCCTTTACAACAAGATTTAAAATATGAGCATTACATCTCAAATGAAAATACTTGCAATCTTGCACCGAATGGGGACCATTAAGCATTTTTTGCAAATATCTAATTTCTACATCATTTCATTAAGCATTATCAACGGTCACCATAAATATTCTATCAATCCTCCACTCTTGTAAACAATGATAAGCCAACTTTCCAATGGTCACACCCCTGTGATTTGATATTTGGAAAAAGTTGATAATTCTTTTCCTCAGAACCCAATTTTTGTCTATCCAATGTGCGGTAAGAGACATGTAATTAAAGTTTTGAACGAATGTCCACGTATCGGTGGTAAGAGACATGGTTTGATTTTTTTTAAAGATTTTTAAGCTTCTTCTTCTATTCTTTGAATATTGTCAAACAGTCCCTAGCAACAGTTCATCTAGAAGGAAAATTAAACATCGGATTCAACTCTAACACAAATTCTCTAAGCCCTTGATCATCAACCACGCTAAATGGAAGATTATCTATTATGATTATCCGAACAAAAACTTTCTACATCTTTCTTGATTGAAAGTGTGAGTAGCCAAACTACCATTACCTCCCCCCGAACTAGTAGGCTTAAAATTTAATGTGGATTGTTTCTTATTATCAACCTTTTTGCAAAGCGGTGACGTCGGACATGAGAGCTTCAAATGATTCCCCATACCACTCCTACTTGAGTTGGAAGACTTGATAAACTTCTTACAATAATGACACCTTGAATAACCGGTTTTCTTATTTTTTGTAAAGTGTTTCTACACAAACGACCGTCCACTTTTACTACCACCCTTATCCTCTTGTTCCATGGTTTTCTCATCAACATTGTCAACCGGTTCGTTCAAATTTTCTTCATCAAGATCAATAACCGGTTCATCCTTTTTATTCGTATTCGGAGTCTCACTACTCGAAGTTTCCATCTATTTACACAAAATAAATATAAGCAATTAGTTAACAAATTAGTCATTCCTATCTAGAAATCATATCTCACAGACTCACACAGTAGGCTTTTTAGAATATAATTTTTCAAAAAAACAAGCTAACAGTATCTTAAAATTAGGCAGCATCTTTAGACTCTAATATTGATTCATATATGACTACATGAGCTATTTATCACATATGAGAATTATTCATTTAACTATAAATTGGACAAGCACCTTTCTTCTAATTATTTTTCACCAGACAACTTCACTATATAGTTATTAGTTATTACTAAATATAATAAGATACAAGTAGTCGAAATCTTAATCCCTATTTAAAAAAATAACATAAAAACAAAAATGTTAACAAAAAAAGGTAAATTAATCATGGAAGAAAGATGGGCGAATAACAATGATGGAGTATTGAGAAATAAATGGAGCTCAACTCATCAAAAAATAAAGTATGAACATATCTAAAGTTAAGCAAAAAGTAAAATCCCTAACCATGATTTTTTTTAATTTGAGTTTGTCAGAGAGTGAGAAAGCGACGGCTAAATGGCTTTCAGATGGATTTTAGGTTAAAAAAATGTTAAATGTCAAATACTTAAATATGCTAATGGTCACACTTAGGGTAATAAAACAAATATTTGTGGACCATAATGTTGGGCTAAACTATTAAAATATTCTAGTTGGCCACCATGAAGCTATATGATTCGGTTTGATTATACATCAGTTCGGTTAATCGGTGCGGTTCGGTTCGATTTTATACATCGGTACGGTTAATCGGTTTGGTTTTTTCGGTTATTTTAAAATGAATAACCTAACTTAAACCTAAGAATTGGATTTTTGAAAAACTAAAAAATAAACCTTTGGTTAATGCTTCAATTCGGTTATTTCGGTTTTGTTTTTTCGGTTAGATCGGTTTCGATTCGGTTAATTCGGTTTTATGCTCACCCTAGGTCGCAGGGTTCGTTTTCGTTTTTATACTGTTTGATCGTACAAAACGTGTACAAACCACCCGAACTGTCCGAAAATCTCGTAAAAAGTTCGTTTTTATCAAATTCATTCAAAACTATGATATTTGACTACTTTTGGCGTTTTGACACACCAGTTAGTTCGTTTAACATAATGCTGCTGGTTTTGTTAAAATATATATAACTAAATTCTTAAATTATCATAACTAACTATGTAATTATATATAAATTATGACTATTTTTGTAAAAATAAAGTAAAATATTTAGAATTTTATAAAAACATTTTCAGAATTTTTACACTTAGCTTTTTAATTATAAAAATTCATTTATGTTTTATAATTAACCTATAAATAACCCGTTTATGCCAAATGATTCCCGAAAAATCTGATAATATTTATGAGTGATCACAATACCAAAATATAACCCTTTTATAATTCCAAGAACCTAATTCGTTTGCCAAAATACCTGTTTGTGCGTTTTTCTATTGTTAAAACCTTATTAAAACACTAATATATAAACTATACATAAACATCTCCAAATGATCTCAAATTTTACCAGTGATCTTACCATCACATTTCATAGTTCAAACCAAATTTCATAATTTTTCAAGAATATTAACTATTTTACATAAATAAACGCTAATAAACGGTTATAAATTCGCCGAATATTCTCCGTTTATCGAAATATTACCAAATTTGAACAGGGATTCACTTATATAATCCCTAATTATTCTAAGAAGTTTCATCATCTAACAAAAAGCATGTCACAATCGAAGCACATACAGCCTTAAACGAGTAAACCGGTAATACCTTGTCGGTTTTTGGGTTGTTTTGGTTGTTTTATCGACTCCCTGGGTCTTTGGCCACAAATTTAGTGTATCTAAATATTGTATAACACAAAAAATCTTAAATCATCCATAATCAAGCCTTGTTAATTAGGGTTTCAGTTAGGGTTTCAAACCGAACTTTTAAACCGTAAAAATGTTATATCGACGTTCTAATCCGTGTTTTTGGTCAAAAATTCATATGTTCCTGGTTTGTAATCATGTTTAAGATCAAAAAATGATTTTAGGTCATTTTAATAGATTTTGGATGGCTAAACATGTTTAAAATTCAAAAAAAATTTCAAGTTCTTACATTGTTTTTGCTGGAAACGTAAGGAAGAAATCTGGCCAGAAGGTCTTGTGGTTTTTGGTATGAAATGAGATGTGAATGTTCAAGAAACAAGTTAATATATTAAGGAGTGGGAGCCTCATCATTTGCGGTCACCACTTATAAGGGGCCCATTGGGCCTCTTTTTGGCCCATTGCCACCTCATTTTGCTTGCCAAGGTTCGGTCTCGGTCAAAAGCTTAGTTCGGGTCCGGTTATTCGCAAGAAAACTAGTTCGTGTGCGAAAAACAGCGCGAAAATGAGTGTTTTTCAGCCAATTTTTGTAAAATAAGAAAAACGTACTGACTCGTTGTAAAAATCCAAAATATTTTCATGGATTGCTTAAAACATGTTATATGAGTGTTCTATAAATCTTTTTCGGCTTGACGGATGCTACAATGCCTGTTTTGTTGTTAACGATTGCATTTAAACTCATAGCGTATCGTTAAACGAAACCTTTTTAATTTAAATAGTTTTATACATACCGGGGATCTTAATATCAACATGTTAGCCACTATTATGTATATACCACTCATATATGACCATTTAGTATATATACGGGTCATAATTAGTATTGGTCAGTTACTCATTTAATCTCTACGAATTAACCGATTTATCGATTACTCACTACGTAGTAAATAAGGTATACCTCGTTTTGTCAGGAATGTCACGGAATCAATGATATTCAAGGTGTTGCTAGAGAAACACAAATAAAACAAACACACACAAGTCACTCAAAAGATTTCCATTAATATTATCAAGAATACAATGAAGATCTATTAGGGTTTCTAGGTGAATGTTGTGTGTGGCTACTTTCCGTACAATAATATTCCTTTTACAAGAAAGTGTCATTCGTCAAATAACTAAATATTCGCTATGGTCCGTTGTTATAAATGTGCCCTAAAGTTTCCTTAAATAGGCACACCTGACACCTTTTAGAAACCCTAATGATTGTTACAAAACATATTCAAATGTATTAAAAAATATTACAAGTGAAAACAAGTCTTCGAGTAAGCTTGTATTCTTGCTGAGAAGACATCGTAACCATAAGTGTGATTGGAACAGTTCTCCGAGCAAGCTTTACTTAGAATATTTTTCTAAGAAAATATTCTTCAAGTAGACTTCAATCTTCATGATAATATCAAACTTTGCTCGATAAATTCCCACGAGCAAACTTGTTCTTCATTGATCCCTTCAACCTTTTGTCTTTAACTTATTTGAACAAGTTAAGTGTGCTTGTTACAGTGTAGTTTGCTCGAGGTTGAACCTTGCTCGTTGGAAGTCCTTAGAGTAATTTCTTCATAACTTCCTTCAAGTGTGCTTGGACCATTGTTTATTAAACCTTGCTCGATCCACCAATTTCTTCATAACTTCCTTCTTTGACACATTGCTTGATGAAGTGTAGTTTGCTCGAAGTAACACTAAAAGAATTCTAGAAGATAACTTTACTCGAAATTAAAGTACCTTGCTTCAACAAGTTCTAGGCTTGCTCGAAGTGTCAAGTTTGCTCGTATTCCATACTTAGCCATTTCTTTGAGGAGGTTGAGAAGATTCCAATATTTCTTTGTCAAATCTTGATCCCAACAATCTCCCCTAGATTGGAACAAATTCAGATGCACCAAAACACCTGTAGGTTACTTACTGTTAGTGCACGGTTTTGTCATCTCAAGTCTTTGTAATAGTTGTTTGTAATTTATTATAATTTTAATGTTAATGGAAATTATGTAATTATGTCGCATTCGCTATGTATGGCTCATTCGTTAAATTCGTTAAGGATGTTTAACGAATGAGTCAATTCGTTATTAGTTATGGTTCATTCGTTAAGGATGTTTAACGAATGAACCTTAATAGTTATATGTAATTGTAAATTCGTTAAGGATGTTTAACAAATGTACCTCAGTCGTTATGTATTCGATCCATTCGACATGGAATGTTGACGAATGTGGTATAGCGAATGAGTCATTCTCTATCCATAAGTTAATGTATGTAAAGGTAGACGAATGGAGGCCATTCGTTATGGGATGTGTAATGAATGCCATCTCATCGTCTATATAAGGGTGTTCATGCCTTTATTAATCTAAGTGCTGATTAACAGTATGTCTTTACTCTGCCCAATTACTCTCTCACTACTTCTATTAATATTTGATAACGCTTGCACCCCCCCCCCCCCAAAAGGCTTCTTTCTTTGGTTCTCTTCTTTGGCCGATTTTGGAGAGAAGAGAGAGAAGAGAGAGATACTTCAATATTGCATGTAATGTTAGTGGTTGTGAATTTTGTTCTGTCCCAAGAAAGATATAAAAGAGAAAATTTATTTAAACAAAAGGGTGGGAACTTTCCCCCCAAAATGGCTGTACTACTAGAAAATATTTTATCTTTCTTTCCTGGCAACAGACTAATACTCCATGTACTAGTCACATGTTTATTGAAACTTTGTGACATGTAATACTTATAACATGCCATAAGTTTCATGCAATATATCATAACCATTATCATATATATATTATTTAACCAACTTAAATAATATCATAAGATAATCTCTCTAGATAAATTATCCATATAATTTATTGATTCCTCAAGTGCAAATATTTAGCAATCCATTTTCTAAATATCATAAGTGTTAATATTTATTTGTTAGATCATATCTACAATAAATATCATGGTGTTTTTCTAGCTTGTTATTGGGTATGAACCGACTTGGATGATAACGTACTAGACACATCAATTATGTGTCTTGGGCATACCGATTCCAATTATCTCCCACTTGCACAAGATACATAGGAGATTGATGCAAGTAGAAAATACCGCCTAACAACGGTTACTACCCCTAATACGTATGACGAAGTGCCATTCAATAACATCATCCCCTTCAAGTCCCTTACTTGAAATGATTTAGGTGAATACATTATTTATCCTTTTGCCACAGATGTCATGTCAAATCCAGAGACACAGAGTGATCCTTAAGGTATTCACAACTCCTAAGATGATCTTGAAAAGCATCACTAAGGTATTCCCCTCCTCTATCCGAATGAAGTACTTTGATGATTTTATTGAGTTGATTTTCTACTTCATTTTGGAAGACTTTGAACATTTCAAAAGCTTCATCTTTGTGTCTTAACAAGCACACATACCCATAACGACTATAATCCTCGATAAAGGTAATGAAGTATCTTTCACCAATCCTTGTCATTGCCTTAAAAGGACCACATACATTCGAATGTATGATACCTAAGCCCTTTCGTTTGTTCCACTAAAGGGTTCCTTTATCATCTTTCTGTAAACAAGATTCACCAAATGAATCGTCATTTGATTCCAAAAGACCATTCTTTTGAAGTGTATGTATGCGATATTTGTTTATGTGACCAAGGCGACAATGCCAAAGATAGTTGTACTCAAATCCATTTTGAGTTTCTTGGTGCTTGATTGGTACAACGTGTTATCAAAGGATGTGTTATCATGAACTAATTCATAAATGCCGTTAGGCGGCATTGCTTTAAAATAAGACATTATTCATGAAAATACAAATGCCATTGTCCACAAACTTTAAATCATAACCATATTGTCTTAAAAGAGAAATGGAGATAATAATCCTAGTCAAACTAGGAGCATACAAAATGTTTTTCAAAACAACTTCCAAACCATTTGGAAGCTTCAAAGCATAGTCTCCTTGGAATGCTTATTTCTTTTTGAACTTGTATCTCCTTCAAATCACATCAACCTTTGCTCCGTTTCCCATGAAGAGACTTGTATCTCCTTTCTTGAAATGCTTTTTTCTTTCGAACTCCTGCAACAAATTGCAAATATGAGTTTCACATCTGGTATCCAATACCCATGTGCTAGAAGAAATAACATTAAGATCAATATGGATCATGAAAGTTGTACCCGAGGTTTGCCCCGCATCCCTCTTTGCTTTCAACTCTTTGAGATAGATTGGAAAATTCCTCATCCAATGTCCTTTCTCACCACAAACAAAGCACGGGTCCTCCGAGCTAACCTTTAGCTTCTTCTCCTTTGGTTTGGTTGGTTCTGCTTTAGCCTTTCCTTTGAACTTACCCTTAACGTGTCCCTTACCTTTTGCAACCATTGCCTTAGGTTCCGGGTGATGCCTCTTCTTATTGCCACCTTCATTGATTGTGAGAACCTGTAAAACCTTTTTACCCATTCCCACTTTGGCCGTTTTGAGCATTGCGTGAAGCTCACCAATGCTCTTGTCCCATCCATTCATGTTATAGTTCATGAAAAAAGTCTCAAATCTTTTGGTTCGGCCATTAAGGATCATATCCGTGGCTTACTCTTTTGGGATGGGACAATTTAGTCGTTCGAGTCGATCAATGTGGCTTTTCATATTAAGCACATAAGATGACACCGATTGGAATTCTTCCATATGACATGCATGAAGCGCTCGAACCGTTTTGAAGTGTTCTACCCTAACTTGAGTAAGGAACATTTCCTTAAATTGGGTGATCATGTCATATGCCCCATGATTTTCAAAATCCTTTTGAATTTCGGGAATCATAGTTCCCAACATGAGACAAGAAACTTGCACCGAATCCTCGGTATATTTCAACCAATCATTATAGGCATCAACATCGTCATTGTTTGGTTCATCAGGAATAGGAACGTCCAATATATAGGATTTCTTTTCTTGCTTGAGAACAATTCTCAAGTTTCTATACCAATGCATAAAATTGTTATCGTTAAGACGATCCTTATCTAGTATAGCTCTTCGTGATAGGTTATGCACGGGTGGGATAATTGAGTTAGGTGGATTATTGATTGCGGCCATCTACATAATTTAACAATGCTCAAGTTTAGTATTTTTTGATATCATGAATCAATTTTAATCATTAATACCCTTTATGTCTCCAAGACAATTAAATATTAAAATATAGAACCAAACATTACATTCACATAGTAGTTAGGTGACATTTATCCTACTATTGAATTAACAAGATAGTCAACTTTTGACGATTGAAACCCTATGCAACTTCTAACTTTATGGGATCAGTTAAACATCATATGTATAGTTTGCATGTGTAATCCCATCAACACATTTGTACGCCATGCTTCGGTGACCCTATTCACATGGTTTCCAAATCAAGTCGTCCTACTTACACACACATGTGAATTTGTACAAATAAGTGGTTAGGTGACCTTTATCCCACAAATATGGCAAACCCACCTCAAACTCACAAGTTTTCTCCAATGTGGTTAGGTGACCATTATCCCACATCGAGTTCCCAAGTGATTCGAGTGTTATATAAAAGGATGGTGTTAAACTTGTTTTAAAAGGGATTTTAAGTTTTCTAAATTCTAGATTGGAAAACTATTTATGTACCTTGCATTTGCATGCATTCAAATGTATGGTACTTTGTTTGAAAACTAATTTTCAAAGTTCCTATTAATTAATCCAATTTTATTGTGAAATCATTAACATTTAATAAAACAATTTTATTACCTAATGATTCTAAGGAACCAATTTTACGGAGGTTGTTGATATTAAGTTAATAATTACCCTTATCTAAATAAGATAAAACAAAGTACCAATCAACCATGCAAGCATAAATAAACAACCACAAGTTCATAACCATAGCCACCTAATCTTGGCCACACTTGTTGATCGAAAAAAGTGTGCCAAAAGGTCTCTTCTAAGGGACCAAATGAACAAAGGCATGTGTCGGTGAACTCCCACTTGATCCCGCATCCAAATGTCTCAAGTGTCCATTTTGTGTTGTGACCTCTCCACTTTATTTGGGCTTCCTTTTGGGCTCCAACTTCATCTCCTTGCTTCCATGGGCCTCCAAGTTTGGGCTTTGGTCATCGGGCTAGAATTCCATATTGGACTATGAGGTCCATTAAGGCCCAAAACCAAAACCGTAACTTTGTTGCATATTCTTTTACAAAAAGTATATCCTACTAGATTATACTCTAATAAAAGAAATACAACTAATCTACTTATTATTACAAACCAATATGAATAAATAAATAGATTACAAACCCAAATAACATGAATATTACAACCAAATTGATTAATCAAATGAACCACAACACAAACATTCATCCAAACACAAGGCCAAGGCTAGGTTATGAACATACAAGTGCACATCCAAATATGCAAGTATTAAAAGTCTAAATGGTTCGCCTTTTTAACCTCAAACTTTCGGCTAAGATTAAGAAAACCGAAAGTTTCGGGTTTTGTCCAAACAAAACAACCAATCATCCAAATGACTTAATTCTTGAAGAGTATCACATGCATGTAAAGTATATTCTTGAAAAACCAAGGGGTAACCAAAAGCCCCAAAACATTTCAGCCATATAGTGAACCACACCATAAAACCCGAAAAAATTTTAGATCTATTGAAGCATGTATCTGTATAAGAAGCTCTTGATGCCATTGTTGGGTTTTAAAAAGATTATCAAAGTCATATAAACACATTTATACGAAAAACGCAGCGGATTAATTAGTTTTAAATCTTGTTATTTAGATTTATATATCACCGATTTTATATATAAAAACCCAAGCCCCGGATCCATATACGAAATTACATGCTTACCAAAATCAACAACCATAGGGTGTTTATGTAATACAACCTTTCAAGATGCAAGGAGGATGAAGAAGATGATGGTTGAATAGCTAGTCTTCAAGAGAGAAGTGCCTCAAGCTTGTATACCACCCAAGCCACCAACAAACACCTAGTCTTGCTAGGATTTGATAACACTTGCACCCTAGACTTCTTTCTTTGGTTCTCTTCTTTGGCCGATTTTGGAGAAGTGAGAGAGGAGAGAGAGAGATCAATGTTGCATGTAAAAGAGAAAATTTATTTAAACAACAGGGTGGGAACTTTCTCCCAAAATGGCTGGTCCTACCAGAAAATATTTTCACTTTCTTTCCGGGCAACAGACTAATACTCCATGTACTAGTTATAGCTCTACTGAAACTTTGTGACATGTAACACTTTTAACATGCCATAAGTTTCATGCAATATATCATAACCATTATCATATATATATATATATTATTTAACCAACTTAAATAATATTATATGATAATCTCTCTAAATAAAATATCCATATAATTTATTGATTCCTCAAGTGTAAATATTTAGAAACTCATTTTCTAAATATCATAAGTGTTAATATTTATTTGTTAGATCATATCTACAATAAATATCATGGTGTTTATCTAGCTTGTTATTGGGTATGATCCGACCTGGATCATAACGTACTAGCCACATAAATTATAATATGTGTCTTGGGTAGACCAATTCCAACAGTTCATGCCTTTATTAATTTAAGTGTTGATTAACAGTATATCGTTACTCTGCCCAATTACTCTCTCAATACTTCTATTAATATTATCGATCCTTGTGAAAACCCGAGCCCCGGTGCGGAAGCGTGAATAGTCGGTTTTAACGGTGTGGAGCTCGAATCTAGGGTTAGGATCAAATCTCACTCTTATTCACTCTTGAAATTTGTTTGGACGGATGAGATGTATTGAGAGAGAGCCTGATGTCAGGTCCCCGATTTCAGCTGGATCTTACTCAAATCATGTCATAACTCACACAAATAGATGTGTCGACAAGGGAGTTAATGACGGGTTGCTATATTTAGAAAGAATACCGTTTGTTAAAGGCGGAATCAATAACAAACGATGTGGTTGCTAAACGGTAATCAAAGATAACTAACACACACAAGATTCACTCAAAAGATTTCCATTTAGATAATGTTCATCATACAAAGGGTAATTGATTTGGGGTTTCTTGAAGGAAAGTTTATCCGTACTATTCTAGGACCGCCGTCACTTTCGAGAAATATTCTTTCTTATCCGAAAAGTGTAAAGGCTCAAATCCGTACTATTCTAGGACCACCGTCACTTTCGAGAAATATTATTTCTTATCCGAAAAGTGTAAAGGCTCAAATCCGTAGGAGGCGTGCCCTAAATTATTTTATTTATAGGCCTGCCATTCTAGGACAGCTGTCATTCATTCTAGAAACCCCAAACGTAAATACATATTCAAATTACATATTCAGAAATATTCTAAGTGTAAAACAAGTCTTTCGGGTAGGCTTTGCAACAATATTCATTTTTCGAGTAGGCTGTGTGCTCTGCCATCCTTCATGACTTGGTAACATAGAAGTGTGCCCGGGATCAGTTTCTGGGTAGACTTTACTTGAAGAGTATTTTACCAAGTAAAATACTCATCGAGACTTAAATCTTCCTGAATTTGTCAGACTTTGCCCGACAAACCCTTACGAGCAACCTTGTTCTTCGATGGTCCATTTAACTCTTTGCTAGAAAGCAACTTATTATTAGCAAAGTGTACTTGGCAGCACTATTCCTTGCTTGAGTTGAACCTTGCCCGATGTTACTTAGAAATATTCCATTAAAACATCAAGCCTACTTGGACCACAATTATTAAAGAATACCTTGCCCGATCTTCCAATCACTTGGCTTCAAGAGCTTGGTTAGCCAATGTCACACCCTCAAAATCCACTAACGGAGTTTTACTGTCAGAGGGTGTGAACTAACAGGATCGGAATCATTAGTTAGAATCAAACCATAAATAAAGTTTTCAAACCAAAAAAACATTTAAGTGTAAATAAGTGCGGAAGCGTAAAGCCATAAACCAAGTGTTGCGTCACGCAGGACGACTTAAAAACCCAATTAATAATACCAGTTTGTAGGTTCCCAGCCGGATCTACACGAGATATCGCGTACTACGCAGGTGCGGAATCCCTACGTAAGACGTTACGAGTATAGAAAACAATACGAGCTAACACACGATACGATAACCAAACACACGTTGTATTCCAACCGTAAGCACGTGATACAATGACCACTGAATACAAAACTCTCTGACTCGAATACGAATAAACTCCGATTGTATTAACTTCTATGAATAAGCCGTATACAAATGGCTTATATAGACACGACAACTTCGCCTGGCATGTTCAGGCGAAGTTGTCCCTAACTTCGCTTGACTAACAAGTTCGCCCATATAAGCGAACTTGTTAGTAACTTCGCTTACATACAAAACTCAAATCTAACTAACACGATTACAGACACTCGACACTGAACTACTGACATCATGCACCAACAGACTCCCCCTTGGCAGTAGCTTCATCTCTTTAGCTTCAAACACGTGTCTTGTAATCTTCAATCTTCTATCTTCAAGCATGCACTCCTTCTTGAACACAAACCGAGACAACTCTTTGATATTTCCTCGCTTCGTCTTTCCAAGCAGGAATATAAAATATCTTCTTGTCATTCAACACCTGCAAATCAGCTTGCAATAAGTTTACCAAGTGCATCGGATCGTACACTCTAAGCAGCTCTTGTTCATCTTCGTCTTCCATCACCGCCTCAGCTGTCTCACAATCTACAAACCACCACTTCAGGTCTTTAAGCACATCCTTGGGCATTAGCTTCATCGGTACTTCTTTCAAACACCGGATCGGTTTATACTTCATAATCATCCAAGGATTTCCATCAGCTCTCAAACCTCTATCCTTGTCTTCAACAAGTTTTCCCTTTTGTGGCTTCAACAGCTCAAATTTCTTCTCTTTTATACTCTCTTTCTACACAATTTTCCCAATGACTCTAGCCATATTATCGTCACTTCTGTTTATCAATCCCAATCTGGCTAAGTCTTTCACTTCACATTCTGGCAGTGTATTCAACGATCTTAACATCCTTCTAAAGTACTGAACACCGTCATACCTTTTAATCACGAAGAGCCTCAACTGCTCATCATATATCCAGCATATAATCCCTTTCTTCGCTTCAGCATAACCTTTAATGTTGTAACTCTTCTTAAACATTGTAGGGACCGCCGGTTTCTTCGTTTTGACGAACCACTGAGCATAGCCTTCCTTCCATCTAGGCTGCTCTTCCCATTCAGACTTATCATTCCCAATCTGTTGACTCATATCTACGTTCTCGACTTGCGGTATCTCATGCTCCACATTCTCCTCTACTATCTCTCCTTCTTCTATCTCTGTATCAATCACAATCTCTTCACCAATCTTCTCTATCACATCACTCGGTAGTACATCATCATCACCAACCAAAACATCATCCATCTCCTCTACGTCCACCACCACCACCACATCATCACCACCAGCTGCAGTTGTCGACTCCCCCTGAGTTGTGGAAGTTCCAAGAGCTTGATCAGTTCTTGGCAACTCACCACCTGCATCTTTCGATGCATTGGGATCATCGTCTCTATCATTTCGTCTCTTGGTCCTCAACTCGTCGCCTTTACAGCTCGTCTCCCCCTGAGATTCCAAGAACTCCTTGAAAGCATCTATGATTTTTCCATGTTGTACCAGGAGGGACGACTGCATCTGATTCTCCATAACTAGGCGCTGAATAGCCTGGGTCTGGATAAGATTAATCCTTGACTGCTCTGCCACGACCCGTTCCAGTGCTGCTATTCGTTCAGAGTCTGATATGGTTGCATCGAAATCAAACCTCATATGTGATAAATCTTGAGTGTACTGAGGAGGGATTTCCGATGTCACCGGGACCTCAGAAGTAGAAATAGACGTAACCACAGGTGGTATCGTCACCGATAGCCCTGCAGTGGCCACAACAGTCGACTCTATAAATTGTGCCACGACCTCCGATGGAGTAACGGTCGGAGGCGGCAATGAAACGATCTCAGGAGTCGAAAGTTGGAAAGTAGTGGGTGGGAGGCCAAATGTAGACGAGGTAGCCACCACGGGAACACCCGTAGCGCTTGGCCTTGTAACCTGTAGTGATGAGGGAACCATTGTCATACCGGATAGTGCTGGTGGAGTGAAACGTACCACCCTAGAGCTCTCACCGGCTCCTGATCCGGCACCTATCCGTTCCCTTCTTGACCTCCGGATCAACTGTTGTACCTCTTCCTCATAATCAGACTCGCTATCATCATCTGTTCTCTTTCTTTTCCCATGTAGTCTTTCTCGAGTCACCATAATCCTTCTGGCCTCTGCCACTTCATCATCAGAATCAGAACCAGCCACCGTAGCAGCTGTCCTAGTAACATTCACAGTCGAAGCACGTTCCACCTGGACCTGTACGTTCTCCTCTGGATCCACCCGATCCATATCAAAGAAGCGTTGACCACCAAATTCTGCATCAAGGTCCACGTTCTCCTCCGGTGACACAACAGGAGCAGCACGTATAGCTTGAGGTGCTCCTGCCTGTTGTGGTGCCGGGTCCCTAAACTCGTCCCCTCGAGCAGGCACATACCCCGGGTTGATCAAGTACCCAAAGAGTGGAGTATGTCGAGTACGGAGCTCAGGTTTGCTCCTCGCACTGGAGGATCTACATTGGGCGAAGATCCGTTTGTTCACACTCTCAACGTATCGGATCGGACGGCGCTGAGGAAGCGTTGGAGCAACATGATTCAAGATCATTTGTAGGAATCTTGGATACATGATGAATCGCTCACGCGCCATCGCTCTTCTTTGACGATCAATCTCATAAAAGACCATCTGACTAAAGCTGAATTGCTTGTTGTAAGTCAGGGCAGTCATCGCTGACTGCATGGTCGCGCCCATGCCATCAGTGCCCGCCTTTCTCCCTGACATGCAAACGATCATAACATGCATGAGAAAGCGCCACTGGTCAAGTAAAAAGCCTTTCCTCCTCTGCGTATCCCCCAAGGGACCAGAGTATCCCATTCTCAAAAACGCTCCATCACGGAAAGGAGCTACAAACTCTGTTGGGTCATCCGTTGTTTCATTCCCAAATCGTAAAGCCGCCCGGATTTGTTCAGAAGAGAACTGAACAATCTGATTGTTGACTGTTGCGCGCATCACCGGGGGCTCGACTCTACAGTCGTATTCCACTGTCTGCCAGAAATCCTCAATATTGGGCAAGGATATTGGCAGAGTTGTTGTAATCGCGTGGAATATCCTCGAGCGTAAAAGAAATGTGATGATTTCGCAGAAATCATCAACTCCGCTCGCCTCCGGGTCTAATGTTATGTACATGTTGTGACCCGGGAAGAACTGTCTCTGGTGATCACCTCCGTCATCACCGCCTGCACCACCTGCTCCAGCAACAGCAGCCATATCTGCAACAAACAGGTTAAGTTAGATAAACGTCAAAGCGAATCACAAGTTCGCCTGTTACCATGAGCGAAGTTGTGATCAATTCTGTATAGGCGAAGTTAAAGGTGAGGCGAAGTTGGGAAACAACTTTGCTTCAACTAGAACTTCGTCTGATAATAGTTAAGTAAAATGGTCCAGGCGAAGTTACGAATAACTTCGCCTAATCACAACATCGCCTCATAAACTGTTTCAAAATCAATAATCAGGCGAAGTTAAACCTCAGGCGAAGTTACGGATAACTTCGCCTAAACTGTAACTTCGCCGAATTTGAATCGGCAACAGTTAGGGATTTTGAACGACGTGTAGATGATGATTTCAGAGATCGAGGACTCCGAAATACATGATTTTATGAAGTTTTAGACGTTCAAGTAGTTTACTATCACGTAAAAACAAGTTTGAAATCGGGTGTTTAAGGTTTCGAAAGACGAGGTCGATAATCGAGTCGAAACGATCGATGATCAACCTCAAAAACATTGATTATACGATACTATAAACCCTACACACCTTTAATCTGATTAGAATCGAAGTAACAAAAACAGATTTGTGATATCGATAAGTTCGCTGAAGTTTCAGAGGATAAGTTCGCTGAGATTTTGAAATAATGAAACTGTTTGACCTTTAAATTTCTTTATATAGGGTCAAAGTTAGTACAGGCGAAGTTATCGATAACTTCGCCTATTCCAGGCGAAGTTATAAACAAGTTCGCCTGTATTTACAAAACAAACCCCTATACTTTTAACAATTTTAAAAAAAGTTTTAAAAACATCCTTCAAAGCGTTAAATGATACGATCAAGACCAAGTAACCAGGTATAAAATCAAACAATTACAAAAGTAACAAAAATTTGAAAAATTAAAGTACATGGGATCAAATTTCAGTCTCGACAGGGACTACCATGTTTTAGAAAAGATCCGAACAGGAATCATACTAATTTCGTGACTGTCACACAGATCCGTGTTCAGCTGTATTATGACATAAAGAAACAGGTTGTAAGCAGGTAATCTACTTAAAATGGTTTTCATCGTTTCTGTGATACGAGTTAGGTTCAATTAAGCTCAAAACTTAAGTGGGCAACAACTCAGAGATTATGATGCCTCCTATCTATTCTCAAGGCGTATTTGGCTTTCCCCAAGTCACCCCGAATTGATCTCGACCCGTAGTGTCTGATTAAGTAGTAATTACTCTTCGATCTTAGACTCTGTTTCCCGTTCACCTTCTTGTGTCTTGATTGATAATCATTATCATTATGAACTCTAGAATTACACACACATTTTTTTTTTTAATCTAACATGTATATACACAACTTCAAGTAGAAAATAACTGCAAGTCCCGAATCTGGATCACTGCAGCGTCTTGACACGCTATCTTCACGGGAATCAGAACACTCACGGGCTCGTGTATGACTAGGTATTCGCTTTTCTGCCTATCATTCGGAAAGATATGTATGAAGACATGCACAACTCTTAAGGAGTTTCCACATAAAATCGAGTAGATTTAGTTAGTATCACTTCTACTTTTACGCACCATAAAAAGCTACCATGACATACAATGACTGTTCTAAAGTCGTTTAGGCTATATAACTTCACTAGTTAAGCACACAGAATCAGTATATCTATCACTTTCCAAGGTTAGATCAATTTTCTGTTAAACATAGTAAAGGTACTTCTTACGAAGTAGTAGACTTGAAAAGTAATTTCATCTCCCGAAAAGAAAAAAAATTTAACATCAATCGCCCCGACCAACTCAAAGTCTTCAGGGAAATGGCTATCCCGAAGATCCTATGGATCAGCTGGACCGACCACATACTAGTATGTGTCCTTTTAACTAAGTATGATCGACTAATTTTCAGCGAAAGAATGAAAACTCATCATAAACCGCCCCGGTCACTTTCAGTCATCTGGTTAATGGCTATCCTCATATTCTACAAGTAGAAATGTGGACCAAACATATCCGAAGACATGTCCTTCAAACTGAGGCAACCGACATAATTCTAAGCGATAGTGACGTTTTTTTTTTTTTTTTTTTTTTTATAACACAAACACAAAGCATGGTTACTCGGGATTGATCATCCCATTCAGCTCAACAAGGTTTTAAAATCTAGTTTTGTCAAACGCTTTCGTGAAAAAGTCAGCGAAATTATCTAACGTGTCAACCTTTTCGAGCTCAATCAGTTTCTTCTCAGCACAATCCCGTATAAAATGATGACGTATGTCAACATGTTTAGTTTTACTGTGCTTCACGGGATTGTTAGTTACTGAGATAGCAGCAGTGTTATCAATGCAAATAGGAGTAAGTGAGAAATTCAGACCATAATCGCGCAACTGTTGTTGAATCCAAAGAACCTGGGAGTAGCAGTTGGATGCTGCCATGTATTCTGCTTCACAGGTTGAAATTGCGACTGAGGTCTGCTTCTTGCATTGCCACGACACTAATCTGCCACCAAGAAACTGACATCCACCAGTTGTAGACTTCCGACTCTGATTGCACCCTCCATAATCAGAATCTGTGTAAGCGACTAGCTCCAAGTCTCCTCCTCTCGAGTACCACAACCCTAGCTTCGGCTTGCCTTTGAGATACCGCAGTATCCTCTTCGCACCCTTCAAATGAGATTCTTTTGGGTTTGCCTGAAAGCGTGCACAAAGACAAACAGCAAACATTATATCAGGCCTAGAAGCAGTTAAGTACATTAAAGAACCTATAATAGCCCGATATTGGGTTGGGTCCACATCTGCATCGTTATCTGAATCAGCACCCAATTTGTGATTGACGCAGACTGGAGTATCATATGGAGTGCTGTCCTCCATCTTGAAGCGTTTGAGAACATCATGGACATACTTCGTCTGATGAATGAACATCCCGTCTTTCTTCTGATCAACCTGCAATCCTAAAAAGAAAGTTAGTTCACCCATAGCACTCATTTCAAATCTCTTCTTCATGACGGCCTCAAACTTCTGACACATGGCGACCTTTGATGCAGCAAAGATAATGTCGTCCACGTAGACTTGCACCAGCAGAAAGTCGCTACCCTTCGTCGGCTACTTCACCAAATTTAGAATTAGTCTTTAATATCGAACATGGGGACCCGAATGGTTCAAGACCACTCAGGTTTGGCTTTCTCCCATGCATAAGTTCATAACAGGTTTTATTTAATCTTTTAACAGTTAACACTCTATTAAGGATATAACAGGCTGTAGCAACAGCTTCAGCCTAGAACACCACGGGAAGTTTCGAATCAGCCAGCATGGTTCTGGCTCCTTCAATTAAGGTTCTGTTCTTCCTCTCAGCCACTCCATTTTGTTGCGGTGTATTCGGTGCGCTGTATTGGTGTTCTATCCCCTTCTGTAAGCAGAAGATCTCCATCTCGTAGTTCTTGAACTCAGTTCCATTGTCACTCCTGATGAATTTAACCCGTTTCCCCATGATATTCTCCACCTTGGTAATCAAATTCTTTACCATCTGCACTGTTTCATCCTTTGACTTCAGGAAATATACCCAGGAATATCGAGAGAAATCATCTGTGATCACCAAGCAATACGATGTTCCTCCTAGACTTCTTACATTCACGGGACCGAAGAGATCCATGTGAAGTAATTCTAGGGTACTGACAATTGAATTGACCTTCTTGGTGTGATGGGATTTCTTGTGTTGCTTTCCCTTTTTGCATGATAAACATTTGTCTTCAAAGATGAAATTCTTCAAGGGAACACCCAACACAAGCCCATTTTTGACAGGGTAGTTCATTTTCCGAAGATGAATGTGTCCCATTCTCCTATGCCACAACTCGGACTCCGATTCAGTTGCTTTTGACAGAAGACACGATTCTTCTGTGGCCATCTCAGTCGATCTCATATCCATGATATACGTACTTCACTCTCGGAGCCTTCATAACAATCCAATCCTCTGGTATCTTAAAACCAGGATACAACACAATCGCTTCATTCTTTGTAAAATGTACGGTGTAGTCTTTGTCACAAATCTGCGAAACACTCAGCAGATTGTGCTTCAGTTCTTCAACAAAATTTACTTTCTCCAAAGTCATCTTTCCATTCGACACCGTCCCTATTCCTGTAATTCTTCCACCGCTCTCTCCTGCGAAACTCACTCTTCCTCCTTGAACAGGTTTCAAGTCGTGTAACAATTTCTTGTTACCCGTCATGTGCTGGGAACAGCCGCTATCCACAACCCATTGATTGTTGGCAGCCCTGTTCAACTGTTCCTGCACGATTAAAGCAGATGATTAAAATCTGGGGACCCAAGACCGATTGGTCTTGGGTCTATACATTCCGTACCTTGGCTGTCCAAAGTTAGTATCATAATAATTTCTGTGAGTCCTAACAGGATACCTTCTTGTGGATTGACTATGAGGCCATCCAAACCTTCGTGAATTAAAAGAATTATTACTTAAGGTTTGGTTGTTAGCAGTGTAAAACTGAGATCTATTTTTTTGAAAACCTGAATTAGTCCATTTTCTGAAATTTGATGGGTTTTCATTTTTACCATTATATTGATTACCGTTAGTTCTTTTCTCAGATTTTGAAGTCCTCACACCTCTGAAATTCTGCTTCAGAGGGCAATCAGCAACAAGGTGTCCTATTTGATTACATCTAAAACAACTCCCGTGTCCAACTTTCTTATCAAAAGTTGTCTTAGATGTTGAGGCTGTATTACTGCCCGTTTGTCTCACATATGGTGGGACATACGGGTTTAGTGGAGACTTCTTTTCAGGTGTTTTATTTTTCTCTCCACTTTTCGGTAACACTTCCTCTTGTTTTGTCTCACACGACTCAGAGGACTTGTCTGAGTTAGATGAGACAGGACTCGGAGCAGAAATCTTAACACTTGCAACAGGCTTACTAACTTCTGGTTCTTTAGTAGTAACTTGAACTGGAACTGTCTGACCATAGTCAACATCAACAGATTTCTGATTACTAGGGTCATAAGTGTAATTATGATTGAAAGGTGGTGGAACTTCATGATAACCAATTCCTCCCCTTTTTGGGGAACCTTGATCACTAACGAGGTGATCAAGTATAGCGGAGGAATTTCTGAATTGCTCCAGTTTCCTGTTAAGTTCCACCACTTTTACCTGGTGATCAGCTATCTGTTTTTCCCTTTCAGCTATTAGTTTGGTTTTCTCTTCTAGAACCTCATAGCTAAGATCAATTACTTGAATTTTTTCAGCAAGCTTTGCTTTAAGACTTTTAATATCTTTCTCACTAGCTTTAATTTTTACTTTGTAACTATTTTCTCTAGCCTTAGTGAAATGATGATCTTCTTTTAAAGTTTTAAATTGCGCATCCAAACTAACAAACTAATCAGTTATAGTTGTCAGTTGTTCAGACAGATGATCACACTTAGAACAAGGGAGTTCGGTACTTACCTCAGAGAGCTGGTCTGCTACATCTGCCATGTAAGCTTCATTTTCGACAGTTCCCTTCTCACTATCTGCAGTTTCGATTTTTGCCAAATTGGCCTGTTCAAATACTTCTTCAACATGCAGATTCCAGTTGTACTCCTCATTCTGTCTGGAAATCATGGCTCTATAGTCATTACCACTACCACTTTGCTGTGTAGATCTGTTTTGACTGCGTTCTACACGTTCATTTTTGCACTCTTTTGCAAAGTGGCCATTCTGCTGACAGTTGTAACAGTGTACCTTCGACTTATCAAACCCTGGCCTCTCTCCGACAAACTTCCTGCCAGTCTTCTTCATGAACCTCTTCACCCTTCTGACAATCATAGCCATCTGCCACTGCAGATCCATCTCCTCCAGATCATCAGCATCGATCTGATCATAATCTTCATCCAAAATTGTAGGATCAACAATCTTACCCTGAATGTAGTTCTCATACGAAGCAATAAAAGATGCATAGAGAGCAAACTGCTGTTCAGCAGATTTAACACTCATGGGCATCTTCGAGTAGTTGTTGTTTGAAACACTTGGGTTAAAACTACTCTTAGTCGCTTGAGGTTGAGAAGCATTTGATCCTCCAGCTACAAAGCACACATTACCGTTCATGTTGAGAGATACATGTCCTTCATGTGTTGAGCTAGCACCTGACTCTCCCTTAGAGTAATAAGCAGATGATTCAGTTTTCAAACTTGATCCAGAGTTAACCTTTGCACCATACATACCCGGATCTTGAACCTGATCGGTAGGTGTCTCCTTTCGTACCATATTCAGTTCAAACGTTCTTAGCTTGTTAACTGCTGTCTCCAGGTCATAGTCAGCAAAGTCTTTATCTTCTCTCATCAACACAGTATACATCTCCCATTTCGGTGGGAGAGCATCAAGAAGCTTTTCAACTATCTCATCTTCTTTGTAAGCAATTGAATAGTTGCTGAGTTCAGTCATCAGATCATAATATCTAGTGATGATATCATCAAGTGATTCATTTTTCAGATACTTGAAGACCGAGAATTGGGTTTTTAGAAGTTTAATTTTCGATGCACGGATTCCCACATTGCCCTCAAACCGGTTCTCAAGTGCTTCCCAAAGCTCTCTAGCAGTTTTATACTTTCGGAAGGGGTGGAGTATCTCCTGTGGAAGAGCCATTGTAATTGCTGCATGAGCTTTGCTTTCTGCCTCATACATTTTCTTCTCCTCTTCTTCCATCTCTTTGTATTTCTTGATCTGATCACGACCCTCATACTCAGCAGTAGGTGGGGAATGTAACCATCTTGTATGCACACCCACATCTTGGCATCTTGATACTTGACATATTGTTCAAAACGATCTTTCCACGCTACATAATCAGTTTCCTTAAGCATCTTAGGTGCCTTTGTAGCCGAACCTTCTTCTACTTCCATCTTTACTAGTTCGGTAATGTTTATCGAAGACATCTTTTTCTAAACTCAAAGAAATCCGAAAATAAAAAAAAATTTATTTTCAAACAGCACTGTAGGCGAAGTTGTGGATAACTTCGCTTAAAACTTAACTTCGCGTGAATTTGTAACTTCGCTCACTTTCTTAAATTCGCTGGATTGGCGAACTTGAGAATAACTTCGCTTAAGTTGAGCGAACTTGGGAGGTAGGCGAAGTTGTGGGTAACTTCGCTTGAGGTAAGCGAACTTGAAGAGGTAGGCGAAGTTGTGGATAACTTCGCTTAACCTTATATCTTCGCCGAAACCCTACTAACAGTGACGGCAACTTCGCCTGATGAACACGAACTTCCTGCAGATTAGATTTTTGGGTTTTTCGAGGTTTGTGAAGGTGTTATGGGTTGTTTAAGATTGTAGGAGGAGAGTATAGCACAAAAGCTCAGAAAACTCGTCCCGCGAATAGTCGAACGGAACGATTTCTATACCCGCGTGATAATCCCGAACCACACAATCGAGCAATAGCTTTGATACCAATTGTTGGTTCCCAGCCGGATCTACACGAGATATCGCGTACTACGCAAGTGCGGAATTCCTACGTAAGACGTTACGAGTATAGAAAACAATAAGAGCTAACACACGATACGATAACCAAACACACGTTGTATTCCAACCGTAAGCACGTGATACAATGACCACTGAATACAAAACTCTCTGACTCGAATACGAATAAACTCCGATTGTATTAACTTCTATGAATAAGCCGTATACAAATGGCTTATATAGACACGACAACTTCGCCTGGCATGTTCAGGCGAAGTTGTCCCTAACTTCGCTTGACTAACAAGTTCGCCCATATAAGCGAACTTGTTAGTAACTTCGCTTACATACAAAACTCAAATCTAACTAACACGATTACAGACAGTCGAAACTGAACTACTGACATCATGCACCAACACAGTTTAAAAACAAGTTTGCATAAACAAAAGCGTTCAAAGTAATGCATGATCCTATACCGCGCGCCCGCCTCGGCTACTTGAGAATAACATACTAAAAGTGTCAACACGAGGTTGGTGAGTTCACAAGTTTATATAAAAAAAGCGTTTAGCGTTTTGCGTTTAGCGTTACCAGATAGTGTTAAATCAATTATATATCTATAGATAGCTAGCCTATAAAGCAAGAATTACTAAGTGTTCGACACCGAAGCTGACTGTTTATCATGTGCCTTGCCACCAGGTCTATCCCGACCATGGTAATATGTTAGCCAAAATTACACCAACTCGACCTCCAGTCGAGCTTAGCGTTGGGTGGGGTTTGTCAAACCCAGTAGTACTACTCAACAGTGACTCGCTATTATCCAATACTAAACGGTTCGATGTGTAGGACTTCAGTTGTTTCGTTTGCCACTTAGCCTTTACAAGTGATATATAATCTAATAACAAAATCTAAAAGCGTTTCGGAGTATGTATTCTCCCCCAAGTGAAAAACGTTTAAAAGAGTTAAAAGGGGAACGTGAAACTCACTGTTTGCGAAGAATTCCAAAAACAAGTCACCCAAGTGATGCGCGTCACAGAAAACCCTCACTAGCGTTCTAAAACAACAAGGAGATTTTCTAAGTGTTGGAACTATTATCGAGTCTCTAGACTCGGCACATAATTCCTATGCATAAAATACGTTTCGTGTTTCGTTTGTGAATTGTGTGTGTCTCAACAAGCACATTGATGATACGTTACATGTGTGAACAACTATTTACATATCATGTATTAATATTGTACATTACTAGCAATTATCCCCACAAGGCCAATTTTGTCATAAACGTAGCAATTATTTAACAACAAGCATGTTTCATGTATTTTCACATAGTTTAGCAGCTAGTTTTATCAAGACAGAATCCTACTTGAAAGATTACTATATTCAATAGATCACAACATATCAAATAATTCACCAAAAATCGTCACAAAAACATACATGAGTTAGGTTTCTAGAACATATTTTATTGTATTTTTATTCCACATAGATTTCTCACATTGACCAAAACATTACAGCAAACTCACAGCAGTCAAAATCATGCACAACATAATGTTATTTGTTATTCCCGTTAAATGAAAAATCCAATTAATGCAAGACCAATTGTGTTAGGTTCCTCAACAAGTTAACTTCCAGAAGTGGAACCAACCCATTTGGTCTTGTAGTTCATGAGATATGATAATTACAAAACAACCTAACAGCAGGTCTCACAATTCAGAGTTTTGTAAAATAATAAAAGTTAACTTTTACTTGTCCAAAAATTACAATTTTGGACTTCATAGAAACTAGACTCAACATAGTACCCTGTAGTGTTAACAACCTCGACCAATTTCCACATTAACATTTAGTTACAGATGTCTAAACATAACTTACAATCTGTCCAGTACCAGTTTAGACCTTTAATCACATTTAAATCGTTTGAACAACCCAAAACACCTCCAAATTAGGCGTGGTTGGGTTTTCTGGAAACTAGACTCAGAGTACTACCTTTTAGACTCATAAATAGCTCAGTTTGCTTTTATATTTAACAAGTTACATGTCGTTCAAGTTTAACAATCTCTGCTGTCAAAACTCAGCAAGCACAAACAATCGTCTAACATGCATCCTAAGCATACGACATAACTCCAACATGCAATAAACATAATTAATCACAAAACTCAATAGTAACCCTCTAGGGTTTACAAACAATCAATGATTCAACAATATTTCACCGTTCAAAACAACATATGATCATCAATATCAATAACCAACACATAATCAATCATCCTTTAATCAAAATCAAGCATATAAACACTTAATACATAATTTACAAAGTTAGGGTTTCATGTTTATACCTTAAAAACGCAGAAACAACCAAGAGAAACGTGAGAGATGCTTAGAAACGAGTGTGGAATGCTCCGATTATGAAGAACAAGATCAAAACGAAGGTGATATGGGTGTGGTGTGGCTGCCGATCGCAAGGAGAGAGGGGGGGGGGGGCTGCCGTCGGGTTTAGAGAGAGAGGGAGAGAGGGTTAGGGTTTTATTGTTATTAATAATAATAATATGTTACACATAGGTCCCTCAACTTTTAAGTATTACTTTTCTAGCCTAAAGTAACTTGTTTGCATCTTGAGTTAGTGTTTTAAACAATATTATCACATAGCACATAAGCCTAACACATAATTATCACATAATTAATGTTTGGTTGTTTTTCGTTTATTCACCAATGGTTTGCGTCAACTCGTTTGCGTTTCGGTGCAATCCCGAAAGACTACCAGGTAGTAATTGTCAAGCGTCATTTAAAACCTTATTTTAAATGTAATGAGATGTGCGTTATAGATCAAGTGATATTAAGTTTGAATTGACGGAGTTTGAGTTAACGGAGTTAACCTGAAATTGACGAGTGTCACATCATTCCCATGTTAAAGAATTTTCGTCCCGAAAATTTTAGTCAAGTCACGATGGGTGTCTGAAAAGCAAGAAAAATTTTCAGTTTGTCATAGCCAAAAGCTTACTCGGGAGTGAACTTTACTTGGCTCTAAAGAACAGACTTGCTTGATAAAGTGAATCTTGCCCGGATCTGCATAAACTAGTGAACCTCGCCCGACAATGCACTAATTTGCAAACCCTGCTCGGATATCCACTAAAGAAGACTTCTTGAAGATAACCTTGCCCGATAGAAAAAATATCGTACCCGGCTAAGTAAAACCTTGCTCGGAGGTCTAAGGTGTGCCCGGATCCATACTTAGCGAATTCTGAGGAGGTTGAGAAGATTCCAATCTTCCATATGTCTCTTAAAACAAATCTTTGACTCAACAATCTCCCCCTTAGGTCAATAGTTTGACTCAACAATCTCCCCCTAGATTGGAACACCTCAGCTGAAACAAAACACTCTATGGTTACTTACACTTAGTCAAAATACACATCAAATAAAGGTCAAATTACATATTCAACAAAACATAATCAATTACATAATCAGAACTCTGTCCGAAGATATTACATGACAAAGCCTAATATATGAATCTTGTCTCTTCTTTGCATTGTGGGCAGCTTGTCTTCTGTTTACTATCACGGATGCAGCTCTCAGCCTAAAGATATCAAGGATGTGGTAGTGAGTATGACTTTCTAGTATGACCAAATCCCTAATATCCATCAGATCCTCATCATGCAAGTAAGTCAAGTCTTCATCCTTCTTGATTATCCCCAGTACTTTTCCATCAGAGTTTCTTAGCAAGTAATGGCCAACATTTTCTTTGTATTCAACTTCAGTTATAATGCCATTTCTTTGAACTGTGTAGTTGGGGCGTGTCATTCTTCTTTCAAGGCTTATGTATGTGTTCATGTTTGACAATGGATTTCTGTCTCTGACATTCATCTTGTAGTACAGTTCAGCACTGTCCATTTTCTTTAACTTCTCTGACCTTCTTGATCTGTGAAGTTGAATCATTCTCCAACTTCTCTTTTCTTTTACGAACTGGAATCCCTTGTCAGCTTCATCCTTCAAAAATTTTGAGAGATCATTCATTTGCCTTCCTGCCATCTTGTTTTTGTTTCTATAATCATACAGGTTGAGTGTGACCATTCTTACCAGTTGTTCTTGAGTGTACTCATAAAAGTCACCTCTCACAACTATGTCTCCCAATTTTCTGCTTTCCATAATCACTATCAAACATTCAAATACAGAATCATAGTAAAGTTCTCTTGGAAGATCCACATCTGATTGTGGTCTTGTTGTTCTTTGTGGTACTGACCCACTTGATTCACCTCTCCCACCTTGTTGATGTCTTCTTGAAATTGGAGGCCTGAATGGAATAGACTTCTTGGGTTTTCCAGGCCTTAAGTTAAGGTGTTGATGTAGATTGCCTCTACCATCTCAGGTGGAAGGTTAGCAAGATCCATAAGAATGTGTCTTGCTTGTTCATTGAGAGTTTTCATCATTTTTGCCAACCCAGGGCTGTTTGATAGTTCTGCAGGTATAAATCTTCCATCAACAAAGCTTCTAGGGTTATCACCTTCCCTTAGAGTTTTCTCCCAATCAGCCTTTTGAATATAGAAAAGATCTTCCAAGTCTTGCTTTTCCAAGGCATTAAAGGAGGCTTCATCCATTCCCCTTTGATTAATCATTATGCCCCTCAGTATATTGATCATCTCTTCATTCTCCCAAGGAACAATAGGTTCATCTTCAGGTTCAGGTTTGACTTCTTGTGGGGTAGGGGTTTCAACCGATCTGACATGTTCTTTCAATTTCTCCCTCAAAGTTTGAATTCTTCTTTTCTTTGTTTGAGGTTCATCAGTTGGTTCAGACTGTTTTGAGGAGCTCTCAGTTTGTAACCTCTTTAGCTTTTCTTTTCTTTTAAGTTTATTGTATTGGTCCAACACTGATTCTCTTGATAAGTTATCAACTATCTCAGGCTTCAACCCTTTCTCCAGCAAGTATCCACACATACCTCCAAACTTCTTTTTCAAAGTTTCCATCTTTTCAATCGTCTCATTCTCCTTTACACACTATTCTATCACCTTTGTTCTTTCACTGTTGTAAAGATCTTGAAGTTTGTCAAACTTGAAGTGTGTTAGATCTTTTTCTGAATAGCCATGCCTTCTCAGATATTCTCTGTATTTCTGATCATCTATGTTTTTTTGTTGCATAGCTCTTCTGATCTTGTCATTTTCTTCTTCAAGTCTTTTATTCAATTCATCATCATTCATATGAGCCACACTCTCAAATTTCACACCAAATGCCTTCAACTTCATAATCAAAGGATTGTTCAGTTTGGCATTCAAAAAACTCTGCTCAATGCTATCCCTTTGTTCATAAGTTATTGTCACATGTGAGGACTCAACATTGGCAGCTTCAGCACTTTTACCTTGATCATCATTGTCATCATCATCAGATTCATCAGACTCATCCTCCTCCTCCTCAGTTGAATCATTTACAACATCTATTTTGGGTTCATCAGAAGGTGGATGATCTGGATTTGATTCATTACTAACAGGCACATCAGGAACACCTTGAAGCTTTTCTCCTGGTTGCAGTGTTTGCAATGGAATTGCCCTGATTGGAATTGCATCATTATCATCATCAGGAGTCTCTACATAGCATTTATTCTTTTCATCCCATCTCCCTCTCTTTGTTTTTTGATCATCTCTCATGCCCTGATCGGTAGCTCTCCTCTTTCTCGAGTATTTCTTTTCAAATCTTTTCACATTTTCATGTATTTTTGAGGCTTTAGCCAACATTTCTTCAATTGATTCTTCATTTTATTTTTCAGGATTCTTTTCAGGTTCCTGTTCGGATTCTTTTTCATGTTGGCTTCGTGGTTGAAACTTGCTAAGCACCACAGCTAATGGGTTGTCTACTTCCTCAACTTTGTTCATCATAATCAGAGCTTCAATAACATCTTGATCAGCCACTTCTTCATTAATTACTATGGCAAAATTGGCTTGGTTGATCAAGGCTTCCTGCTTTGCCAGTTCCTCTGGAGTCAAGGTTTGGGCCAGTATCTCCCTTTCCCTTGTTTCTCTGATAATATTTTAATGTTCTTTCAAGGCAGCAGCAGCACCTATAGCATCATATTTAAATAAAATATCTTTCTCTGGATAAGCCTTAACAGGTTCCTTTTCAGTTACTTTAGCCTTTCCCTTACTCAATCTTCTCTGGATATCTTCTTCAGTTTCAGGCTCAATTTCATCAATATCTCTATCCAGTCTTTCCATTTCTTCATCATACTCTACAGTCTTGGAGGTTTCTATTTGTTCAGTTTCTGGTTCAGTGAATATCAACTCCTCAGTAGCAGCATCTTCTTCAATCAATACATCAGTTTGAACATTAGTTAAATTATCAGTAGCCACATCAGTCAAGACATCAGTAGCCACATCAGTGGTAGCTACATTTTCTTCAACATTTGTCTTTTCAACTCCATCCTCTGTGTCAACATTCTCTCCACTCCATTCAACATCCATTATTTCATCATTATAATCATAATCTTGTTCTCCTATATCCGATTTATCACCTTCATACCCATCATCTTCAACTCTCCTATCCTCACTATCCTCCTCTCCATCATCATATGCATTCAAAATCAATTACTTGGCAGCACTGTTCCTTGCTTGAGTTGAACCTTGCCCGATGTTACTTAGAAATATTCCATTAAAACATCAAGCCTACTTGGACCACAATTATTAAAGAATACCTTGCCCGATCTTCCAGTCACTTGGCTTCAAGATCTTGGTTAGCCAAAAGCTTACTCTAGAGTGGACTTTACTTGGCTCTGAAGAACAGACTTGCTTGATAAAGTGAATCTTGCCCGGATCTGCATAAACTAGTGAACCTCGCCCAGCAATGCACTAATTTGCAAACCCTGCTCGGATATCTACTAAAGAAGACTTCTTAAAGATAACCTTGCCCGATAGACAAAATATCGTACCCGGCTAAGTAAAACCTGCTCGGAGGTCTAAGGTGTGCCCGGATCCATACTTAGCGAATTCTGAGGAGGTTGAGAAGATTCCAATCTTCCATATGTCTCTTAGAACAAATCTTTGACTCAACAATCTCCCCCTTAGGTCAATTGTTTGACTCAACACCTGATTCGATTAACAATCAATAATAGGATGAACAATTGTAATCAAAACACAAACAAGATAAAACTGCCTGTATGATTTCATTAGTCGAATGATTCTCATAAAGATGAACCACTCATACATACATTTATACATACATAAGAAATATCAGCCGCCACCAGGAGAGCTCATCCTGGAGACGGAGACTCTCTCATTTGGATAAAATCCTAGATCTCACTCAAAATACAATACACTCATTCATACTAGACAAATGAATAAAAACATCTATTTATACTAGTCTAGCATGACTAGGTCTTTAAGCCATCCACCCTTGGTTGAGACCAAATAATATATTTTTCACCCACAAACTAATTCTATGCGTCGGTCTAAAATATAAGTTCCAACAATCCTTATCTAACACATAGCGATAACTAGATCCTAGATCTAATCAATATGTTATGAATTAGTATTGATTGAATCATATAATTCTGGTGTTCAACCACTTTTCAAAAATACACGTCAAATTATAAAAGCAATAAATTACACTACTTAAAGAAAGAAATTACAAGTTCAAAAGTTGTGACTAGGATATTACACATCAAAGTCAAACAAAATAAAAAACAAAAGTTTTATCTTCTTGAACTTCCAACTTCATGTCTTCGATCAAACTTTACAACAGTCGCCTTTTGTTGAAGTAATGAAATCTCCCTATGGCGTGGATGCTGATATAGAAGATTCCATCTTACAATGTCATTAAGGTCTTCCACATGGAGATACTCCAAATCTGTGTCATGTTCAATAATCCCCAAGGCCACTCCTTCTGAATTTCTCAAGATAAAGGATTGAGTCTTATGTTCATAATGTTTCTTGGAAATTCTTCCATTCTTCTGAGCTCCATAGTTTGGCCTTGTCATCTGCTGCCTCATGCTAATACACTCATTGTGTATAGGACATTTCAGTCATCCTGATGTCGCTCGTCCTCCTCTGCCTTTTTGTCCTTTCAGCTTCTGTGTATTCCAGCTTCCTTTTCTTATTTAGTAGAGGAAATTCCTTTCTAGATTGTTCTTTCAGGTATTTAGAAAGGTCATTCCTTTATTGTCCTGCAAGTCTGTTTCTCTGCTGGTAATCATACAAATTGAGTCTATCCATCTCCTCCAGTTGTTCTTTGTTGAATTCCTAGAAATCATCTCTAAAGACAATTGTTTTCAACTCACCACTAGACATAATTACTTTAAGTGTCTTGGTCCTTAAATCAAAGTACAGATTCTTCGGTAGGTCCACACTAGAAGGTGGCCTTTTGTAACACCCCGTAATCGCAGCGGAAACGTAAACGGGATGCAACAGACACATCTGATACCAACAGCATTGCTTAAAAAGAAAACACCACTACAATAATTTAAACGTATTACATTGTTCCGAGTTTCATTACCGACTAGGCGTTATCACATAAGTTTTACTAATAGTATGTTAACATGTTTAATACAAAATATAGACCCTTAAGCTTCCACAAAATAGCACACATCATCAAGTACGTATCACTCATTCCAATTTGGGTGTACCTAGAAAGCATGTAAGGAAAACGGGTCAACTACGAATAGTTGGTGAGTTTCACTAATTTTAAATAAACCATGACAATTCATTTTAATAATCATAAATTAATGATGTAATTATGCTGAGCCTACAAGTGAAAATTCTGTTAACCTAGAAACACATTTAATAACCTCTGGGGACACTGTTAACCCAAAAACACATTTAATAACCTCTGGGGACACTGTTAACCCAGAAATACATTTAATAACTTCTGGGGACACTGTTAACCCAGAAATACATTTAATAACCTCTGGGGACACTGTTAACCCAGAAATACATTTAATAACCTCTGGGGACACTATTAACCCAGAAATACATTTAATAACCTCTGGGGACACTGTTAACCCAGAACACTGTTTCGGGCCTTACAATATTAGCAACTCAGACAATTACCATCTTGATACATTACCGTACGATTCCCGTACAATAAACGTTATATAATACATTCATTTCCATGCGATCGGCATGTACTTAAACACTTTGATAAAAACATGCTTTCCGCCCCGGGAAAATATTTAAATCAGTTCAGAAAAAAGGGGCTCGTGAAACTCACCTTTTTGTGAGCAAAGATGTAATACTGTGCACAGCTACCGGTCCGGATCTGTAATACGATCCCTAAGTCGTTACTACACAATTTCTATTAATATAACTTAAATTCGTGTTAACCGGTACGTCTGGGGACACTGTTAACCCAGTACCGTACACGATCCGGGGACAATGTTAACCCCGAAACACTTCTCAGGACTTAGATTGTGATATCACTTAGAGTTCTTTAGTTAAAATTACCATTAGTTTGTTTTCTCGTTTTGCGTGCCTAGCACGGTTAACCGTCTTTATGTTTTCAAAAATGAGTTTGGTCACATACGACCCGAAAATAGTTGATACTGATATTTTAATTAAAGTGGTGAAATTAGAGCTCGGTTTAGACACCCCGTTTGGCCGCGGGGCCCGTTTCCGTCTTTAGTATACCGGAAACTGCTAAATCGGGTAAAATTACCCAAATCATCCGAATTACTTTCGGATGATTTATTTTTACTTGATTAACTTAGTTTCATGAAAATAGTCCATTTTTAGGGTTTTTATACACCAGTCTGCTCGCTTAGGCGAACTTTGCCGGTTTACGCGTTTTAAGCTTTAAAAGTTTGTTTTTATGTTCTATTTAGCACAAATAATTATCCGTTTAGTCTCGGACCTTGAAATTTTGCACAAATCAGTTTTTGACAGTAAGGAATTTTATAAAAATATTTCCAGAATTAATTTTTATATTTAACATTTATTTATCTATTTTTAAACGTCATTTAAACACCAAATATGTCGAAAATACCAAAAGACCTTAGAAAAATCCCAAATTTTTCTGGTATGACTCCTGCCATCCACATAGTTCCCAGTAATTATTACAGAACCAAAAACTCATTTTTCATGCCATTTTCACTAAAACCGAGCTAGAAAACCCTAGAACTCGTTTTACCGAAAAGCCTACTTAGACTTCTCCAATGGATCTGAAATTTTGTGTGTGACTTTTATATGTTATAAAAAGCTTATCTGAATTTTTCCAGAATTTGTCATGATGTTTAGCTATTTTTCACCATTTTTAGCCAAAACCGAGCATTAAATTCACCAAATATTCATCCTTTATCCAAAAATTACCAAAATTTCACAGATATCATATTTTCATGTGTAGATCATCTCTGTGAAATTTCATGACCCAACTCTAAGTCTACCACAATCTGTCCAAATCACACAAATCATACGAAAAAACCGAATTACCTTGTGTTTCTAGCTTTAAATCGCAAAGATCTTGCTCTCTAGCCTTTGCTAGCAACTAGATATAACACCTACAAGCACAATAACACCACACCAAGCAAGTTATACCCACAATCAAACCATTCCTTTCATGGTTTCGGTTAAGACATCAAAACAAAGATTTTAACCGTAAAAATTCGTTTTTGACTCTTTTAACTCCTTTCTTGGACCAAGATCCCTTGTATAACTTGTATACATCACTTGATCATGCAAGAATCGGTTTCATCTCGGGTTTTCACCCATTTTTCACTTGAAACCTCATTTTCTCAAGATTTTGGAATTAAAAACCAAGATTAAACCATAATAATATGTTTATACCTTATGATTCTTGCTTAAAAACTTGGGTTTTTGGATGAATGTTGAAGAGTGTTGAGAGAAATGTGGAGTTGGGGTGTTAAAAAAAGAAAATGATATGTGTGTGTGCACCAAATGGACCGATCGGTCCATGTATGGTGTGGGGTGGGGCCCACATCTCAAACCTTGGCCACACATTTGGATTGTGTAATCCGGATAATGTTGTGGATAATCTGGTTCAGTTCGTTTTTCGGTTAAACACTTAATTCCGCTTAAAACGAGGCTAAAACGGTCGTTTTTTGGCTAAAAAATAAAATTTATATAAAACCGATTTAAAAACTTTAAAAACTTAAACCATGACATTTATTGACTCAACACATCATATTGTCGGTCATTGTGTATCTTTTTTGGCTTGATCGATCTTCTCTTGCTTGGTTTGATGTTAAAGGTTTCGTTTATCGTACCGACGTACCAATAAATCGAAATCCTTTTTCTGTGCTATAATTCACTTATCCCGTGGCCTTAATACTTCGTAAACCTTACTAAACATCATATATTTCGTCTATAATGTAATCCCCGATTCGATCGGGTTTCAATAATCGTTCATCGGTTAATCGTAATTCCAATACGACTAGCTGTACATTCGAGTATAATTCATACTTGTGAATCTTATATACTCGTATAAACACATTATAATTTATATATTCAGTATTATATAACACATAAATGGTATATTCCGGCTAGGGTATACCTGAATTTGCCAGAATCGTTACATTCTCCCCCCGTTATAAAAATTTCGTCCTCGAAATTTTACGCGTCAACTACTTCCTTTTGAGGAAATAGGTGGGGGTATTTCTTCCGAAATTCGTCCTTTCGTTCCCATGTATATTCTGGGCCTCGTTGCGAGTTCCATCTAACTTTGACCAACGAGATCTTATTGTGTCTAAGTTGCTTGATTTTCCCGTCCACTATTTCTATGGGTTCCTCTACGAAATTAAGCTTATCGTTTAATTGGACACCCTCTAGTGGTAACACCGATGTCTCATCCGACAGACACCTTTTCAAGTTTGACACGTGAAACACGTTGTGAACTGCACTTAATTCATCAGGCAGTTCTAATCGGTATGCTACAGGACCGATTTTTGCAGTAATGTCGAATGGTCTAATGTATCTAGGGGCTAACTTCCCCGCCTTTCCAAATCTGACTACTCCTTTCCAAGGTGATACTTTCAAATACACTTTATCACCTTTCTCAAATGACAACGGTTTTCTACGGGTATCGGCATAACTCTTCTGCCGATCCCGTGCGGCCTTCAGATTGTTCTTAATTTCAAGGATTTTGCTGGTCGTTTCCTGGACCAGATCTGATCTAATAACCTGTGTGTCGCCCACTTCAGTCCAGCAGAGTGGTGATCGGCACTTCCGTCCATACAATGCTTCGTAAGGTGCTGCCTTTATACTGCTATGGTAACTGTTATTATAGGAAAATTCAACGAGTGGGAGATGTTGATGCCAATTTCCCTTAAAATCCAGTACGCATGCACGAAGCAAATCCTCCAGTGTTTGGATGGTCCTCTCAGACTGACCGTCGGTCTGAGGGTGGTAAGCTGTGCTTAGATCAATACGCGTTCCCAGCGCTTCTTGTACAGCTTGCCAAAGATTGGAGGTGAAATGGCTATCTCGATCGGAGATGATTGAGATGGGTATCCCATGACGAGACACAATTTCATTTATATAAATCTGCGCAAGTCTTTCGGTGTTATAATTATTTCTAATCGGAATAAAATGTGCCGACTTGGTTAGTCAATCCACGATTACCCAAATTGCATCGTGTCCACGGGACGTCTTAGGGAGATGTGTCACAAAATCCATCGTGATTTGCTCCCATTTCCGTTCGGGAATTTCCGGTTGTTGTAACATCCCCGAGGGTTTCTGGTGCTCCGCCTTAACCCACGCACACGTCGTACACTTGCCGACGTATGTGTCTATATCCTTTTTCATACCCGGCCACCAGTAGAACTCCTTCACATCCTTTTACATCTTATCCGATCCCGGATGTATGGAATATTTCGATTTATGCGCTTCGTCCATGATTAATTCTCGGAGGTCATGGAGGGTCGGGATCCAAATCCGATTTTTGAAATAGAGAATTTCGTCCACGCGCTGTTCGAAATTCTTCTCGTTACCATAAAGTCCCTCTTTTACCAATTGTTCCTCTTTCAACGCCTCGCGTTGAGCGACTCGAACCAGGTCCGAAAGGTTCGACTGGACTGTCATTTCCAGTGCTCGCACTCGCAATGGCTTAACCCGATCCTTCCTACTCAAGGCATCGGCTACGATGTTAGCCTTGCCGGGGTGATAACGGATGTCACAGTCATAGTCGCTTAACAACTCGACCCATCTTCGTTGCCTCATATTCAGTTCTTTCTGATCGAATATGTGTTGCAAACTTTTATAATCGGTGAAGATGGTGCACTTTGTACCGTAGAGATAATGTCTCCAGATTTTAAGTACGAAGATAACTGCTTCCAGTTCTAAGTCATGAGTAGTGTAATTTTTCTCGTGTATTTTTAACTGTCGAGAAGCATAGGCTATAACCTTATTATTTTGCATCAACACGCATCCTAACCCTCTCCGGGATACGTCACAATACACGACAAAACCATCGTCTCCGTCGGGGAGACTTAAGATCGGCGCTTGGCACAATCTTTGTTTTAGCGTTTGAAACGCCGTTTCCTGCTCTTCACCCCATTCATACTTTCGATCTTTTTGGGTCAGAAGGGTTAAAGGTTGGGCGATGCCGGAAAAGTTCTCTATAAATCGACGATAATATCTAGCTAAGCCTAAGAATTGGCGGATTTCCTTTGGCGATTTAGGCGCTTGCCAATTCTTAACTGCTTCAACCTTACTTGGATCAACGTGTATTCCTTGATGGTTTATAACGTGATCAAGGAATTGCACTTCTTGTAACCAGAAGTTACACTTGGAGAATTTTGCATACAACTTCTCCTGATTTAGAAGCTCTAAAATTAATCTTAAGTGTTGCTCGTGCTCTTCTTTACTCTTCGAGTATATCAAAATATCGTCAATAAACACGATGACGAATTTATCGAGGTAGGGTTTACAGACTCGATTCATGAGATCCATGAACACTGCTGGTGCATTTGTTAGCCCGAAAGGCATAACTAAGAACTCGTAATGGCCGTAGCGAGTCCGGAATCCGGTTTTTGGGATATCCTCCTCCTGAATTCTAACCTGATGGTATCCCGATCTAAGATCAATTTTTGAGAAATAGCTCGCACCTTGCAGTTGGTCGAACAGGTCATCAATTCGGGGGAGAGGATACCTATTTTTGATTGTCAACTTGTTCAGCTCCCTGTAATCAATGCACATTCTAAGGCTTCCGTCCTTCTTTTTCACGAATAGTACCGGTGCACCCCACGGGGAATAACTAGGACGTATAAATCCTTTATCCAACAATTCTTGCAACTGGTTGGATAATTCTTGCATCTCTGATGGTGCAAGTCGGTAGGGTGCCTTAGCAACAGGGCCAGCTTGAGGTAATAGATCGATTCTGAATTCGACCTGTCGGGTTGGCGGTAATCCAGGAAGTTCCTCTGGGAAAACTTGTGGAAATTCGCGTACCACTGGGATATCGTCCACCCGTTTTTCCTCAGGATCCGTGGCCGTCAGGCTCACTAGGTATGCCACGCATCCCTGGCGTATATATTTTAACACCTTGAGGTGGGATATAAACGGTATCATATTGCCCGACTTCTCACCCTGCACTAATACCTCTTCGTCATCCGACACCCGGATCTTGACGATTTTCTTTTCACAGTTTATTTCTACCTTGTTACGTGCTAACCAATCCATTCCCACTATCACGCCGAAACTACCCAATTCTGCCGGTAACAAGTCAATCAGAAAGGATTGTTCGTTCAGAATAAAAGGGCAATTCCGAATTATCTGATTAACTATCATGGTTTTACCGTTAGCGACTTCTACGGTGTAAGGTTCTATGGTTTCACTAATTGGAAGGTTTGCAATCGATAGGAATTTAACAGAAACAAAACTTCTATCGGCGCCTGTATCAAATAATACAGAAGCGTAATGATCAGAGACGAGGAATGTACCTGTCACTACGCTGGGGTCCTGGCGTGCTTCGTTCGCCCCCATCACAAATGCTCGGCCTCGCGCTGGGTTGGACGACGATGCCGGACCCGCGGTTTGCCGCCCATTTCCTCCCTGGTTCAGTTTCGGACAGTTTCTCTTGAAGTGCTCTGTGCTGCCGCATTCAAAGCAAGCACGGCTGGTGGTCATCACTTGATTTCCTTGTGGGTTTTGTTGTCGGGCTGGTTGGGTCCTAAATGGCTGCGCACGGATAGGTTGCGGTTGTCGGTTCAGGTTGTTCAGGTTTGTCCTACATCTCGGTGCGGAGTGCCCTTCCCTGCCACACCGATGGCACACTACCAACCTACACTCGCCTCCATGTTGGTAACCGCATTTCCCAGACCTGGAAAACGTCCTTGTCTGCGGTTCTTGCCTTCCTCCCGAACTAGTCATGGCGTAGTTCTGGGCAGCGGGCCTAGCACGTTTACCTTGCTGCTTTTCCTGGATCCTATGGTCATGTGTACCCCGCTTTCCCCCAGCGGATTCTCCCGCCACCTTCAGTGACCCGCTCCTTACGAAATCATACGTAACGATACCAGCTTGCGTCACCGCACCCTCATACGTCTGGTGTCCTCCAGAATTGACTATACTCCTTACAACTGGAGTTAGCCCCCAAATATAACGCTCAACCCTCTTCGACTCTGGGGTGACCAACCATGGTACCAATCGCGACAACTCATTAAACCGGTTCGTATAACCCAAATGGTCTGCCCCCTGCATCTCCAGGTTCCACAATTCATTTTCTAATTTCTGCAATTCGTTTTTCGAGCAGAAATGTTCCAGTACAAGAGCCTTAAGCTCTGTCCAGGTCATGCGGTTTGTTGCCGCCTGACCCCGGGTCTGCACTATCGTGTTCCACCATGTCAAGGCATGGTCCGTGAATGTGCAGGTGGCGTACTTTACAACACAGTCCTCAGGGCAGTTGCTGATGTTCACAACTGATTCTATTTTCTCGATCCACTTAACCAACCCATTTGGTCCTTCAGACCCGCTAAACTCTAAAGGTTTGCACAACATAAAGTCTTTGATCGAACATCCCCTGGATGCAGGAATCGGTTCAGTACGGTTCGTCTCTACAGTTGGTATAGGGCCATTACTGTCCGTAACGACCACTCTAGGCGGTGCGTCATTACTCGGAATCGTGTTATCATTCTGTGGAGGATTAACATTTTGTTCCCCGTCATTATTGGTGGTCGTTTGATTGCTCGGAGGGGTTGGATTGGTCGAATTATTAATACTGGCGGCGATGCGCGATACTATATCCGGTATCGCCGCCTCCAACTGTTGAGCAATCAAACGGCTCACATCTACTTCCGACATTTGAGCTGATCGTTTTGGTGCCATTCTACACATCATCAGAAAATACATATAATTAATACAAGTTCCAATCATAAAACACAACAAACATTCCATTCATTAACAAACATTAGTACATATTACATCCATGTCAGTTCACATACTTTTCCTGTCATCATTACATAAGTTAAGTTTTCCTACATAGGGCCTATGTCGGCATCATCTCGACATAACCCACAATGGGTCAGCGCTTGAATGATACCCAAAAGTATCTATAACGATATACCCCAAAAGAGACCCCCCTAAGGGCCAGTGGTTGTATTATAACTACCCAAGATTCACTCTATGTTAGCATCACCACTAACTGCTTACACAGAGTATCAAAAAGCGGTTCCTGTCTACTCCCATCCTAACACAACTAAACACGGTGGTATACCAACCCCACCAAAACAGCCACCAACACCACCATCACAGCCAGCATAACCCGGATCCGCGTCTCCATCCGGCCGATCATCCACTGGGAGTATGAGCACTCCCTCTTCAGCTGCGAAATCGCATACTGGTGGTCCAGTATGCAGTCCCCCAGGTACATTCGCCTCTGCACACCCACTGTCAAGGCGGCGGAGTGCTCATTCACCTGCTCGGTGAGCACTCGAAGCCATGCCGCCGCGTCCCTTTCCTGCCTAGGGAGACCCCACACAGGTGGAGTCACAGGCTCGGGCTGGGAGCGGGAGGACTCGCCCCTGCGGGTAGCAGGTCTGGGTGGGGGCGAGGTAGGTGGGACATGTGGGACACTGATCCGCGCCGTGAGGCGGGGTCCGAATCCGGGCGGAACAGGGATGGCCTGTGGTGCGGGCGGGGTAGGAGATCTGACAATCCTGACTGGGGAGGACTGGCCAGAGCTCCTACGACTAGCCTCGCTAGGCTCAGAGCTGGATGATACGCGTAGGCTCCCAGAGTTCCCGGAGCTGACTTCCTCCGGGTCCTCCTCCACCGACAAACTAGGAGTCCTCGACATTCTTTCCTGCACACAAGTTAACAAACATATAGTTCTTTCCATAGTGTAAATCATAAAAAAATTAATATGCACTTACTTATACAACTTGACCACATAACAATATTATCATATATTTGCACATATGTTGCCAATTTTACCTATTAAAGTCCCCCGTGACTTCCCCTGAATTCCCTTGTGCGGACAAGTCTGTTATTATGTTCCGGACCATAATAACTCACTTGTCCATCCAAGTTCATCCAGACCTTGTCACAATAAATTATTAGTTGATATTCAGATCCTATAACACTTGAGCTACTGGTTATATTTTTGGTATATTTTAAAGACATCCTAATTCTTTATAACCAATGGCTCTGATACCAAGTTCTGTAACACCCCGTAACCGCAGCGGAAACGTAAACGGGATGCAACAGACACATCTGATATCAACAGCATTGCTTATAAAGAAAACACAACTACAATAATTTAAACGTATTACATTGTTCCGAGTTTCGTTACCGACTAGGCGTTATCACTTAAGTTTTACTAATAGTATGTTAACATGTTTAATACAAAATATAAACCCTTAAGCTTCCACAAAATAGCACACATCATCAAGCACGTATCACTCATTCCAATTTCGGTGTACCAAGAAAGCATGTAAAGAAAACGGGTCAAGTACGAATAGTTGGTGAGTTTCACTAATTTTAAATAAACCATGACAATTCATTTTAATAATCATAAATTAATGATGTAATTATGCTGAGCCTACAAGTGAAAACTCTGTTAACCCAGAAACACATTTAATAACCTCTGGGGTCACTTTTAACCCAGAAACACATTTAATAACCTCTGGGGACACTGTTAACCCAGAAATACATTTAATAACTTCTGGGGACACTGTTAACCCAGAAATACATTTAATAACCTCTGGGGACACTGTTAACCAAGAAATACATTTAATAACCTCTGGTGACACTGTTAACCCAGAAATACATTTAATAACCTCTGGGGACACTTTTAACCCAGAAATACATTTAATAACCTCTGGGGACACTGTTAACCCAGAACACTGTTTCGGGCCTTACAATATTAGCAACTCAGACAATTACCATCTTGATACATTACCGTACGATTCCCGTACAATAAACGTTATATAATACATTCATTTCCATGCGATCGGCATGTACTTAAACACTTTGATAAAAACATGCTTTCCGCCCCGGGAAAATATTTAAATCAGTTCAGTAAAAAGGGGCTCGTGAAACTCACCTTTTTGTGAGCAAAGATGTAATACTGTGCACAGCTACCGGTCCGGATCTGTAATACGATCCCTAAGTCGTTACTACACAATTTCTATTAATATAACTTAAATTCGTGTTAACCGGTACGTCTGGGGACACTGTTAACCCAGTACCGTACACGATCCGGGGACAATGTTAACCCCGAAACACTTCTCAGGACTTAGATTGTGATATCACTTAGAGTTCTTTAGTCAAAATTACCATTAGTTTGTTTTCTCGTTTTGCGTGCCTAGCACGGTTAACCGTCTTTATGTTTTCAAAAATGAGTTCGGTCACATACGACCCGAAAATAGTTGTTACTGATATTTTAATTAAAGTGGTGAAATTAGAGCTCGGTTTAGACACCCCGTTTGGCCGCGGGGCCCGTTTCCGTCTTTAGTATACCGGAAACTGCTAAATCGGGTAAAATTACCCAAATCATCCGAATTACTTTCGGATGATTTATTTTTACTTGATTAACTTAGTTTCATGAAAATAGTCCATTTTTAGGGTTTTTATACACCAGTCAGCTCGCTTAGGCGAACTTTGCCGGTTTACGTGTTTTAAGCTTTAAAAGTTTGTTTTTATGTTCTATTTAGCACAAATAATTATCCGTTTAGTCTCGGACCTTGAAATTTTGCACAAATCAGTTTTTGACAGTAAGGAATTTTATAAAAATATTTCCAGAATTAATTTTTATATTTAACATTTATTTATCTATTTTTAAACGTCATTTAAACACCAAATATGTCGAAAATACCAAAAGACCTTAGAAAAATCCCAAATTTTTCTGGGATGACTCCTGCCATCCACATAGTTCCCAGTAATTTTTACAGAACCAAAAACTCATTTTTCATGCCATTTTCACCAAAACCGAGCTAGAAAACCCTAGAACTCGTTTTACCGAAAAGCTTACTTAGACTTCTCCAATGGACCTGAAATTTTGTGTGTAACTTTTATATGTTATAAAAAGCTTATCTGAAGTTTTCCAGAATTTTTCATGATGTTTAGATATTTTTCACCATTTTTAGCCAAAACCGAGCATTAAATTCACCAAATATTCATCCTTTATCCAAAAATTACCAAAATTTCACAGATATCATATTTTCATGTGTAGATCATCTCTGTGAAATTTCATGACCCAACTCTAAGTCTACCACAATCTGTCCAAATCACACAAATCATACGAAAAACCGAACTACCTTGTGTTTATAGCTTTAGATCGCAAAGATATTGCTTTCTAGCCTTTGCTAGCAACTAGATATAACACCTACAAGTACAATAACACCACACCAAGCAAGTTATACCCACAATCAAACCATTCCTTTCATGGTTTCGGTTAAGACATCAAAACAAAGATTTTAACCGTAAAAATTCGTTTTTGACTCTTTTAACTCCTTTCTTGGACCAAGATCCCTTGTATAACTTGTATACATCACTTGATCATGCAAGAATCGGTTTCATCTCGGGTTTTCACCCATTTTTCACTTGAAACCTCATTTTCTCAAGATTTTGGAATTAAAAACCAAGATTAAACCATAATAATATGTTTATACCTTATGATTCTTGCTTAAAAACTTGGGTTTTTGGATGAATGTTGAAGAGTGTTGAGAGAAATGTGGAGTTGGGGTGTTAAAAAAAGAAAATGATATGTGTGTGTGCACCAAATGGACCGATCGGTCCATGTATGGTGTGGGGTGGGGCCCACATCTCAAACCTTGGCCACACATTTGGATTGTGTAATCCGGATAACGTTGTGGATAATCTGGTTCAGTTCGTTTTTCGGTTAAACACTTAATTCGGCTTAAAACGAGGCTAAAACGGTCGTTTTTCGGCTAAAAAATAAAATTTATATAAAACCGATTTAAAAACTTTAAAAACTTAAACCATGACATTTATTGACTCAACACATCATATTGTCGGTCATTGTGCATCTTTTTCGGCATGATCGATCTTCTCTTGCTTGGTTTGATGTTAAAGGTTTCGTTTATCGTACCGACGTACCAATAAATCGAAATCATTTTTCTGTGCTATAATTCACTTATCCCGTAGCCTTAATACTTCATAAACCTTACTAAACATCATATATTTCGTCTATAATGTAATCCCCGATTCGATCGGGTTTAAATAATCGTTCATCGGTTAATCGTAATTCCAATACGACTAGCTGTACATTCGAGTATAATTCATACTTGTGAATCTTATATACTCGTATAAACACATTATAATTTATATATTCAGTATTAAATAACACATAAATGGTATATTCCGGCTAGGGTATACCTGAATTTGCCGGAATCGTTACACCTTTGTTCTCTCTGCAACCTGGACCTGGTGGTTGGAATAGGGACACTTACAGTGGAAGCCCTTGGTGTATATTGTCTTTTCTACCTGGGTCTTCTCACATGCCCTTTGGTTTCAAAAATCTTCATAATTTCTTCTTTTCTCATCATTATCAACTTCAAATAGTTACCTCTTTCCTTAGCAAGATTTTAATTAGTTCCATTTTTTCTTTGTCTATTTGTTATTCAGCTGGTGATATGGGTATTCTATGAGTCTTTCTGTTTGGACCACATTGTAAAGACATAAGTCTATTGTGTTCTTCTTCCACTAGTTCCCAATAAGCCTTCTCTTTGTAGAATAGCTCTTTAAGTTGAGATTTTCCCAGATTATCAAATACTCCTGCAGACATTTTGTTGTTTAACACTGCATGTCTAAGGGAAGTGATTTTCTCTTCACCTTCCCAGGACATAAGGTTTGTATTTATATCCACTTCAACTGGTTCCTCTTACACTTTAGTTAACAGGGAAGGAGTTTGCATTGATTTATCAGTTTAAGACTGATCCTTCAACTACTTCTTGTATTTTGCATGTTCTTTGTCACCTTCCCTCCTCGCATCCATTAGTCTCTCTAGAAGATTTTCTTTATCTTTAGATAGCTTCTTTATTTTCTCCTCTGCCACCCATACTTTGGCCCGATCTGCCTTTTCTCTCCTTATTATGTTTTCTTCTTGTTTCAACTCTCTCAATCTTCTTTGTCTCAATTACTTAACAGCAGCATCAGCTTCAGCTTTTGTGAGACTATCTTGATTTTTTCTTCTACTTCCATCCTACTCATGGAGTCAACAAACTCATAGACATATCCATGTTCAATCAAAAATCCACACTTACCCCCCAAATCTAATGAATATTTGATCAGTTCTTTTCTGATGGTCAAAGATTCTTCTTTTTCTCTTCTTTTCTTTGTGTTGCTTTGTAATCATTCTCCATGTCTTCAAAGCTCATATAGCTTAGTTGTTTTTCACTGTACTTATGGAGCCTCTAAGTAAGGTATGGCTTTGTAAGCCTTTTTAGTTTCTCCCTAATTTTTCACATCTCCTCTTTTTTTTCTCAAATAACATATCTAAGTTTCCTCAGTCCCAGCTAATTTTTCAAATCCAAATCCTTGGCTCATGAGACTTATTATTCTTGGATCTTCCCTTTTAATCTCATCAAGTTTGTCATGTATCTTTTTCTTGTGAATATCAGACAAATTTACATGAGGAGAAGCATGTTCTTCCTCTTTGACCTTCATTTCTTCACCCTCCTCCTCATCGTCCAAATCAGATAAATTATTCAAAGCCTCAATTTGTGGTTCACTCACATTATAGTCTTCAGGTCTAATGGATTGTAGAAGAAAAACATTTATCACTCCTTTCTTCTTTCTGGGTATCAACTCATTAGGAAATTTGTCTTCGAATCTTTTCTTTCTTATTGTATATTTTACCAGAGTAATGGGTCATTTCTTCCCTTTTGATTTGATTTCTTTTTCAAGGTTTTCGAGGTTGAACGGCTAGAATCCAAGGAAAGGACTCCTCAAGCTTGTATACCCGACAAGCTTAATCAACAAACACCCAAGATGCTAGGGTTTACACTTGATCCAAAAACAACCCTTGTTCTTGTTCTTCTTCTTGTTCTCGACTGGAGTTGGAGAGAAAAGAAGAGAAAGAGAGCAATATGTGTGTAAGAGAAAGTATAGTTTGTTTTGTAAGAAAAATCTTACACTACCATACATCTCATTTGTATGTTATGGAAACAAACAAAAGGAGGAGAGAGGGGTGAGGGGAGTCGGCCCCATGTGGGTGGGTTTTTCCCCACAAAACCAATTTCCAAAATTGTTTATTTTCATTATTCAGTTTATTATTTATCCAAATAAATAATATGTCTCTTAAACGTAAATTATCCATATAATTTAGTTAACACACTAATGCATATATTTAGGAAACCCATTTCCAATTATATAAGTGTTGATAATTATCACTTAGATCATATCTAATAATAAATATCATGGCGTTTGTCTAGCTTGTTATTGGGTATGACCCGACTTGGATCAATACGTACTAGCCACATCAACTCCAATATGTGTCTTGGGCAGATCGATTACGACAATCTCCCACTTGCACAAGATACATAGAAGATTGATGCAAATAGCAAATACCGCCTAACAACGGTTTACTATCCCTAATACGCATGACGAAGTGCCATTCAATAACATCATCCCTTTCTAGTCGCATACTTGAAAATGATTTAGGTGAAACTATCATTTATCCTTTTGCCACAAATGTCATGTTAAATCCAGAGACACAGAGTGATCATTCTCTGTTGATTTAACTTATCAGGCCTTAGACATTTAACTCTCAATGAATAAGACGGACAAATCCCCTATTGACTACATACGTCTCTCACTATCATATTGTACTATACTTGAGATTAGCCTTATGTACTGACATATTTCAGAGCAGCGAAGAACTAAGTTAAAGTATAATAGTCAATGAATATCAAGACCCAATATGTGTCTTAGGTCGAAAGATACTATGATGTTCGCCTTTACTCAAATTTACTTATGATCACAAATCCCAAGGATTCCATGCAGTAAAATTGAGGGCGGGTCAGTCCAATATTTATCCCATAAATATCTATGAACCTTGGCGGAAACCCTTTGATATATTCATACCTCATGAATTTCTACCAATCCAAGTTCATAATAGTCTTACTTTCATATTTGTTCCCACAACTATGATCGACTACGGACGTTTAGAATAATTCAAATTATTCACGGATTTAAACATACTAAAATGGAACATAACTCAAGAACATGATCATAACCAAAACCATATGATTGAGTTAAAATAAAATTGTTCCAATATCTAAATACAAATTTTTGATCAAATCCAATCACTAGAATATCGAAGTCCTAAGACGCAAGTATGACCTTCATGCTTCGGCCTTTCAAGGAGTTTCGTGAGTGGGTCCGCAATGTTTTGATCAGTGTGAACTTTGCGAATAGATATCTTTCCTTTTTCAACTTCATCCCTTATGTAGTTGAACCTTCGCTCAATGTGCCTAGTCTTTTGATGTGCACGAGGTTCCTTGATTTGAGCAATCGCACCCTCGTTGTCGCAAAAGATTTCTAGAGGGTCCTGAATGGTTTGGACCACTCCTAGATCGGCAATGAACTTTCTAATCAATGCAGCTTCTTGAGTTGCCAAAGAGGCGGCGATGTATTCAGATTCTGTGGTGGACAAGGCGACCACGTCTTGTTTTGCGCTCTTCCCAGAGACAGCACCACCATTGAGAACAAAAACATATCCCGATTATGATCGTGAATCATCTCGATCAGTTTGGAAGCTCGCATCAGTGTAACCCTTTACAACGGGTTCCTCTCACCAGATCCATATATTAGAAATATATCCTTAGTCCTCCTAAGGTATTTCAATATGCTCTTAACAGCCATCCAATGGCTAGTTACCGGATTTTGTTGGTATTGACTTGTCATGCTCAAGGCGCATGACACATCCGGTCTAGTGCAAATCATAGCATACATGATGGATCCTATAGCAGATGCATATGGGATTCCATTCATATTGTCTTGCTCATCCTTTGAGCTTGGACATTGAGAAGCACTCAACATTGTTCCTCTTTGAATAGGTACCAAACCTTTCTTAGAGTTTTCCATCTTGAACCTTTTCAAGATTTTGTCAATGTATGCACTTTGATTCAAACCTATCAACCGCCTCGATCTATCCCTGTAGATTCTTATTCCTAGAATATAGGCGGCTTCACCAAGATCCTTTATGGAAAAGAAACTTCCAAGCCAGGCTTTTACACCTTCCAAGGTTGGAATGTCATTTCCAAATAACAATATGTCATCGACATATAATACCAGAAAGGTAATGATGCTCCCACTAGCTTTCTTATACACACAAGCTTCATCAGCGTTTTTGATGAATCCAAATTTCTTTACTTCATCATCAAAACGGCGATTCCAACTCCTAGATGCTTGTTTCAATCCATAGATTGATTTCTTTAACTTGCATACTTTATTAGGATGTTGTGGATCGACAAAACCTTCAGGCTGAACCATATAGACATCTTCCTTAAGATGGCCATTTAGAAAAGCACTTTTGACATCCATTTGCCATATCTCATAGTCATAATATGCGGCTATGGCAAACAATATCCTTATAGACTTTAGCATCGCCACAGGAGAGAAAGTTTCATCATAATCAACCCCTTGAGTTTGAGTGAACCCCTTTGCTACAAGTCTAGCTTTATAAGTGTCCAAGTTTCCATGCATATCAGTTTTCTTCTTGAAAACCCACTTACTTCCAACCAGTTAGGAATTTAGAGGTGGTGCAACCAAGTCCCATACTTGATTGTCATGCATGGATTGCATCTCAACATTCATGGCTTCCAGCCATTTGTCACAATCAGATTGTGACATTGCATCTCGGTATGTGGTTGGTTCATCCGAATCTACCACATAGCATCCATCCATGAAAAATCCATATCTCTCAGGTGGAGTGCTAATTCTACCAGATTTGCGAATGTTTTGTGTGTTTTGATCAACCATTTAATCATCATCAACAACCTCTTGTTGATCGCTAGTGTCAACCAAACGTGTATCGATTTGTAGTTCTCGATCCTCCTCGAGTTCCACAGTTTTGTCAGTTCCTTCCATAAGGAACCTTCTTTCCAAGAACTTTGTCTTTCGAGCTATAAACACTTTATGCTCACTTGGATTGTAGAAATAATATCCCATTGAATCTGTGGGATATCCCACAAATATACACTTAGTGGATCGGCATTCGAGTTTGTCAGGGGTGTAGATCTTGACATAAGCCTCACAACCCCATACCTTTAAATATGATAATGATGGAGCCTTTCCATGCCATATTTCTAAAGGTGTCCTATCCACTTTCTTGGTTGGTGCCATATTGAAAATACGGGCTGCGGAGATCACAACAAAACCCCAAAATGATAGAGGTAACGAGCATCTAGCCATCATGGATCAAACCATATCTAATAAAGTTCGATTTCTCCTTTCGGACACACCATTATGTTGTGGTGTTCCAGGTGGAGTAAGTTGTGAGACAATCCCACAACACCTAAGATGTTCTAGAAACGCATCATTGAGGTATTCACCTCCTCTATCGGAACGTAGTACTTTAATTGTCTTGTTGAGTTGATTTTGTACTTCATTTTGGAAGACTTTGAACATTTCAAAGGCCTCATTTTTGTGTCTTAACAAGAATACGTACCCATAGGGACTATAATCTTCGGTAAAGGTAATGAAGTATCTTTCACCATTTCTTGTCATTGTCCTAAAAGGTCTACATACATCCGAATGTATGATACCTAATAAGTCTTTCGCCCTTTCATTCGTACCATTAAAGGGCTCTTTGGTCATCTTTCCCAATAAACAAGATTCACATTCATCAAATGAATCAACATTTGACTTCAAAAGACCATTCTTTCGAAGTGTATGAATGCGATTCTTGTTTATGTGACCAAGTCGACAAAGCCAAAGAAAAGTATTACTCAAATCCACTTTGAGTCTTTTGGTGTTAGCTTGGTACAACGAGTTATAAATGTATGAGTCATCATGAATTAATTCGTAAATGCCATTAAACGGCATCGCTTTAAAGTAAAAGACATTATCCATGAAAACATAAATACAATTGTCAACAAACTTAAAATCATAACCAGATTGTCTTAATACAGAAACAGAGATAATATTCCTAGTCAAACTAGGGGAATATAGAATGTTTTTCAAAACAATTTCCAAAACATTTGGAAGCTTTAAAGCATAATCTCCTCGGGCTTGGACGTTAACCTTTGCTCCATTGCCCATGAAGAGACTTATATCTCCTTTCTTCACATCATTTCTTCTTTTGAACCCCTGCAATGAATTGCAGATGTGAGTTCCACATCCGGTATCCAATACCCATGTGTTAGAAGAAATAATATTAAGATCAATGTGGATCATGAAAGTTGTACCTGAGGTTTGCCCCGCATCCCTCTTAGCATTCAACTCTTTGAGATAGGTCGGACAGTTCCTCATCCAGTGACCTATCTCCCCACAACCAAAGCACGGGTCCTCAGCGCTAACCTTTAGCTTCTTTGTTTTTGGCTCCGCCTTTGCCTTTCCTTTGAACCCCTTCTTGACTTGCCCTTTACCCATCACAACCTTTGCTTTGGGTTTAGGGTTATGCCTCTTCTTGGAGCCACCCTCATTGATCGCAAGAACGGGTAAAACCATTTTACCCATGCTGGCTTCGGCTGTCTTAAGCATTGCGTGAAGATCACCAATGCTTTTGTCCCATCCGTTCATGTTGTAGTTCATGAAGAATGTCTCAAATCTCTTAGTTAGGCCATTTAAGATCAAATCCGTAGCCAACTCCTTTGAGACGGGACAGTTAATCCGTTCAAGCCGATCAATGTGGCTCTTCATCTTAAGCACGTAAGATGATACAGATTGTGTTTCTTCCATATGACATGCATGAAGCGCTCGAACCGTTTCAAAACGCTCAACCCTAGCTTGAGTAAGGAACATTTCCTTAAGCTGGGTAATCATGTCATACGCCCCATGATTCTCGAAATCCTTTTGGAACATAACTCAAGAACGTGATCATAACCAAAACCATATGATTGAGTTAAAATAAAATTGTTCCAATATCCAAATACAAATTTTTGATCAAATCCAATCACTAGAATATCGAAGTCCTAAGGCGCAAGTATGACCTTCATGCTTCGGCCTTTCAAGGAGTTTCGTGAGTGGGTCCGCAATGTTTTGATCAGTGTGAATTTGCGAATACATATCTCTCCTTTTTCAACTTCATCCCTTATGTAGTTGAACCTCCGCTCAATGTGCCTAGTCTTTTGATGTGCACGAGGTTCCTTGATTTGAGCAATCGCACCCTCGTTGTCGCAAAAGATTTCTAGAGGGTCCTGAATGGTTTGGACCACTCCTAGATCGGCAATGAACTTTCTAATCCATGCAGCTTCTTGAGCTGCCAAGGAGGCGGCGATGTATTCAGATTCAGTGGTGGACAAGGCGACCACGTCTTGTTTTGCGCTCTTCCAGGAGACAACATCACGATTAAAAATGAAAACATATCCCGATTGTGATCGAGAATCATCTCGATCAGTTTGGAAGCTCGCATCAGTGTAACCCTTTACAACGAGTTCCTCCTCACCAGATCCATATATTAGAAACATATCCTTAGTCCTCCTAAGGTATTTCAATATGCTCTTAACAGCCATCCAATGGCTAGTTCCCGGATTTTGTTGGTATCGACTTGTCATGCTCAAGGCGCATGACACATCCGGTCTAGTACAAATCATGGCATACATGATGGATCCTATAGCAGATGCATATGGGATTCCATTCATTTTGTCTTGCTCATCCTTTGAGCTTGGACATTGAGAAGCACTCAACATTGTTCCTCTTTGAATAGGTACCAAACTTTCTTAGAGTTTTCCATCTTGAACCTTTTCATGATTTTCTCAATGTATGCACTTTGATTCAAACCTATCAACCGCCTCGATCTATCCCTATAGATTCTTATTCCTAGAATATAGGCGGCTTCACCAAGATCCTTTATGGAAAAGAAACTTCCAAGCCAGGCTTTTACACCTTCCAAGGTTGGAATGTCATTTCCAAATAACAAGGACATACTTTGATGCCCCACCTCTATAGTTCTAGTTTGAACCCTCATGTTTGTAATTTCATCAACTTTTGCTTGATTTAGAATCTTTTTGCCAAATTTGTTCTTTGCCTTATATATAATTTTTTTCATTTTAAGTGACCAAATACCAACAGGCTCGTGTATGACTGGGTAGTTACTTTTCTGCCTATTATTCGGAGAGATATATCTTGAAACATGCAAAATTTAACAATATATCTCCACATTAAGTTTAACACATTCTTTATGTTTATATCACCTCAGTTTATACACATCATGGAAAGGAACCATACATATCAATGACTGCATTAATAGTCTTGTGTCCATATGATTGGTATAAATAATCAATCTACTATCATTTCCCAAAAGGTTGGATCAATTTTTCATGGAAAACCTTTTAAGCTTATATAAAGCTTGTGCTGAATAATATTATCATTTCTCAACACCATTAACTTGCTCACTTTGTGAAAAAAAAATTACTTTGAATATATTCATTGAAAAATGTTCATTTGAGCACACAAGTTTGAAAATCAAAGCATAGTTTTGACATAAGCAATCAACAACATATCCAAGAATAACCACAAATGAACGGTATGCTTTAACACAATTTAGACTAATGTAAAGTTCTATCCAAGGTAAATTATACAAAGCCTATCCTGTCCTGAGCACATTATCATCATAGATTATCAAATCACTAGTAAGATTTAAGATAAGCATGCAAATTCAACATTTCCAAGCAGATAAAGACATACCTATCTAGACATCATAATTAATCACTGAAAGAATACCTAAGAATCATAGATACCTAAGTCAAATATAGTAATTTAAAGCACATATCAGTCAAACGGAAACACATAGTCAAACATAGAACACAAAGTACTCACTCAAGACCTTTTAAAGATAGTTAGTTAGCAAAATTTGCATAAATCATCAATCAGACTTCATCAGAGTTAATCATGCCTAAAGCTTTTAATAGAAAATGGTATCTTGTTTTATCCAGTGGCTTGGTGAATAGATCTGCCAAGTTGTCACTAGTGTTAACTCTTTTCATTTCTATTAGACATTTCTCACTGCAATCTCTGATAAAATGGGTGTCTGATTTCAATATGTTTAGTCTTTGAGTGTTGTACTAGATTCTAAAATATGAACAGTGCAATAGTATTATCAATATAAATGGTAGTGTTCAAGTAATTCAGACCATAATCCAGTAGTTGATTCTGAATCCAGAGGACTTGAGCATACAAGCCGATGCAGCAATGTATTCAGCTTCAACAGTTGAGATTGAAACAGTTGTTTGCTTCTTTCATTGCCATGATACTAGCCTGTCTCCCAAGAATTGGCAACCAACTGATGTAGACATCCTACTCATGTTACATCCATTATAATCACTGTCAGTGTATGCAAGTTGATCAAAGGCATGGTTCTTAGGATACCAAATACCCAAATTAGGCTTTCCTTTCAGATATCTAAAGATTCTCTTGACGGCAGTCATATGAGAAACATTTGGATTGGATTTGAATCTTGCACACACACATTCATCAAACATAACATTTGGTGTTGAAGCATTTAGATAAATCAATGATCCAATCTTAGCCTATATTCATGTTCATCTACATACTCCCTCTTTTCATCAGCTACCATCTTCTCATAAGTGTCCATTGGTGTAGAAGCCGTCTTCATGTCTTGGCATTTGAACTTGTTCAAGATGTCTTGTACATACTTGGATCGACAGATGAATATTCCGTCCACCTTCTGTTGAACTTGCAATCCAAGAAAGAAATTCATCTCTCTCATAGAGCTCATACAATACTTAGACTTCATAACCTCTTCAAACTTCAAACACATTTGTTCATTTGTTGTAGAAGCAAATCTCTTCCTGTTTTCTTGTAGAAGAGGGTCTTACCAATGGCTCCCCTTTCAAAATCATTCACAAGTAGATGGTTTCACAACTCATCATACCAAGTCTTGGAGCTTGATGTAGTCCATATAGAGATTTGTTCAGTTTATAGACTCTATTTGGATACACAGGATCCTCAAAATCTGAAGGTTGAGTGACATACACCTCCTCTTCTATCTTGCCATTCAAGAAAGCAGATTTGACATCCAGTTGAAACACTCTATATTTTTAGAAGCAGCATAAGCTTAGAATATTTGAGATTGCTTCTAGCCTTGCTACTGGAGCAAACACCTCTTTAAAATCAATCCCTTCTTCTTGTAAGTATCATAGTGCAACTAGTCTTTCTTTTTTCATCATTACAATAGCTCTTTCATCCTTGTTATTCCTGAAAATGATTTGGTGCCAATTGAAAACTTTCCCTCTTGGCTTATCAACAAGTTCCCAGACTTGCAAGTTTGAATTGAGCCTACTCCTCTTGCATAGCTTCTACCCAACTATTAACTTTCAAGGCTTGAGCTATATTCTTGGGTTCAATTTGGAAAAAAAAGTAGGAGTACAAATAGATGTTTGCAGATTCAGATGCACTTCTAGTTACTCTCTCATGCAGATCACCAATTATGTTTTCCGCAGGATGATTTCTATTAACAGAAGAAGTTTGAATGATTTGATTTGAAGGGATTGTTGAATCAAGATTGGTATCATTGAGATCAGGTTCTTCAATGACTAATTCTGATGATGCATTGTAAATTTCAGCTTCTTCTTCAACAATCTGAGTTGATATGAAGCAAGATCACTTCCCATATTCAAGTTTTGAAACAAGGTTTCAAATCTTGATTGTTTGTCAGCTTGGTTTTGATCTTGCTGGTTACTTGTTTGTTCATCATTCAAGACATGATTTTCTTGATCTTGTTGATGATCAACATCTTCATTTTTCTCCTCTTCAGATTCAACACAGAAGCCTTCTTATCAAAAGAAAATTCATTGTTCTTTTCAGCAACCTTGGACCATAATCTATCCAAATCAACATTCTTCTCTGATGTAGCTTCAGGGACACTTGTTCTATATAAAGTATCATCAAAGTCCTTAGGGTAAATTTTGAAGGATTTGATTAGCTTCTCTAGATCAAATACCCAAGATGCTCCATCAACAGTGTTGATTTTTTTTTAATTAAAGATAATATCTGAGGATTCTATCACACTCAAAAGATCGTTCACATAGACTATGTAAGCTTTTGAGTGTGTGGAATATCCAACAAAGAAACACTCTAAAAAGATTTTGTTTGAAACTTGTTCAGATAATCATTGGTATTTAACTGAGAACACTTGCAACCAAAGGGCTTGAAGAACTTGATGTAGGGCTTCCTTTTATACAATACCTCATAAGGAGTTTTTCTTGGCTTTTGTTGAGAAGGACCATGTTCTGAACATAACAAGCAGTGTGTATTGCTTCTGCCCAAAATGTAACAGGAAAGTAAGCATTAGCTATCATGGTTCTTGCAGCCTCAATTAATGTTATGTCCCTCCTTTTTGCAACCCCATTTTGTTCAGGAGTTCTAGGGGCACTGAATTGTTGAAAAATTCCTTTAGCCAGACAAAATGCAGTCATTACCCCATTCTTGAACTCAGTTCCATTATCACTTCTCATGACCTTCACCGTTACATCTAGTTGGTTCTCAATCCTTTGTCACACAACCCTTAATCATTTCAGCAGCCTCATCCTTTGAGTTCAAGAAATTAAACCCATGTATATCTTGAAAAATTATCAATAATCACCACACAATATCTCTTCTTACCAATGCTTAGAATACTCACAGTACCAAAGAGATCCGTATGAAGCATTCCAATTACTTGTTCAATAGAGTTTATGAGTTTTGTTTTTTGTGATGATCTGTGCTGCTTTCCCTTTTGTCAAGAAATGCACTTGTCATCCAGCTTGAACTCCCTTGTGGGTAAACCAATGACATGTTCACCTCTAACAACTTTGTTCATGTTCTTCAAATTGACATGACAAAGCTTTTTGTGCCACAAATTTGTTTCATTTTCATTGGCTTTTAACACAAAACATTTTCAACTTCTAGAAATGGCATCTTTCATTCTTAATTCATACAAAATTTCATTTCTAGGGGCCATCATCATGATCATATCAGGATGAATTACGAATTCAGGTTTGAGGATAAAACAGTGCGAGTCATCAAATCCAACCTTATAACCCTTATCACAAGTCTGAGATATGATCAAAAGATTATATTGTAATCCTACCACATAAAACACATATTCTCAGAAAAGATATTAGATAAGTGACGAATCACAAGCTTATTCAGCTTGCAAATCATCAGCACCTACTTCATCAGTTGCAATTGGTTTGGGATCCTCATACACTAGCTCACAAGACTCATCAGTCTCATAACCAGTTTCAAATGGACTTCCAACATAGGGAACTATGCTTGTGCATTCTTCAATGACAGTCTCCCTTTTCATGATAGTCACTTGAGCCTCAGATTTTGGCATCCGAAGGTAACAGTGTGGTTCAAAAGCTTTCGTTAGACCAAACGATATCACGAGGAACTTGTAGTGTCCATACCGCGTCTGAAACGTTGTCTTAGGTATGACTGCTCCTTCACCTTCAGCTGATGATAGCCTGATCTAAGGTCCCATTCGAGAGAACTAACTCGAACCTTGTAGTTGATCAAACAAGTCATCAATCCGTGGCAACGGATATCCGTTCTTCACCGTAAGCTTGTTCAACTCACGATACTCTATACACATCCTCCTACTTCCATCATTCTTCTTAACAAACAACACCGGTGCGCCTCACGATGAAACACTCAGTCTTATAGAACCTTTATCAAGGAATTCTTGTAGTTGGGACATCAATTGTTTCATCTCAGATGGCGCCAGACGGTAAGGTGCTTTCGCGACGGGCTATGCTCCTAGTACTAAGTCTATCTGGAATTCTATCTCTCGCTCTGGTGGCAACCCCACAAGTTCCTCAGGGACACTTTTGGGTAGTAGCACACAATATGAACATCTTTCACTTCTTTCGTCTCGGCCGTTGCTTTGACAACATACACCAGGTAGGCACCGCACCTTTGCCTTAACAAACCTTCGGCCTTTATCATCGAAATGACATTAAGCCCTGAACTTTTTTTATCACCATAAACCGTCACTGTACCACCATCCAATGACTTTAACCTTATCAACCTACTCTTATACACTATCTGAGCCTCAAACTTAGATAGCCAATCCATCCCAAAACTACATTGAACCCTCCTAAGGTTATAACATACAGGGTAACAGGGAACTCACGTCCCTCTTACTCTATCTTACAATCCTTAACCATTCTCATTATTCTAACTGAGGTCTCACTAGCAGTTTCGACTATAAAGGTTTCAGGCACACGACAACATTTCATTTTTTTCTAATTTACTAAATGTCGTAGCTACAAAACTTTTATTCGCATCTAAATTGAACAGTAATGAAGCAGAAATAACATTTACTAGAAACACACCTATCACAAAATCCGAAATCTGCTTGGCCTGCTTCTGAGTCAGCAAGTAGGCCCTAGTCCTCGGCCTTGCTTGATCAGCATCCTTCTTTCCACTCCCTCCAAATTCACCGTCAGTGCACTCCCATGTCATATGACCAGTCTTACTGCACTTGTAACACGTAGACTTTGCAGTGCAATCTGGAGCATAATGCCCCATCTTTCCACACTTATAACAGACATTCGGCCCAATTCTGCACTCTCCACCGTGAGCTTTACCACACTTGGGACAGACATCCGTACCCTTACCCCATTTGCACTCACCACCATGCATCTTGCAACACGTCTTATATGACCTCTTCTCCCACACTCTCTGCTTTTTATCCCTAGGGTTTCACAACTGAGTACCGGTTCGTTAGGCTGGAACAACCCGTTTCTTCTACTTCTTATCTTCTACCACCACCTCATCCACAGCCAGGTCATCGTAAACCATCTCTGCAAGTTCAACAAAAGAGTCGAGAGTAGCAGGTTTACTTGTCTTAACCAAAGTGCAGACATTCTATGGCAGTCCTCGTATGTAGCACTTGATTCATTTGGCTTTGGTATTCACCATGTCAGGCACCAATATAGACATGCAGTTAAATTTGGTAGTATACTCGCGGTGTGTCATCTTACTTGCCTTCAAGTTCAGAAACTTCATCTCAGCCTTCATAGCCTATGCATCAACACAGAACCTTCTCATCACTAACTCATTCAGGTCTTCCATCTCAACGTCTTAACTTCTTCTTGTGTCTTTCTCTGCTCAACTGATTTCCACCAGTACATAGCTTCATCTCCGAACGATTGGGTGGCATAACCCACTGCTTGGTCAGGACGACACTCGCTAATTCGGATAACCTTATCCATTGGACAGTAGCGATTGCATCACCCAAACCTGTTAGCTTTGGTGGGTCGCAACATTTGAACGACTTGTAGTTACCACTACAACAAAAAGGGCATTTTAGGACCTTTTGTGTGGGACACTTGTAAAATAGGGTCCTAAAATCTATTTAATAGGATAAATGAACATCTGGGGTCCTTTTACAATATGCGTTACACAACCGGTGTCCTAAAAAGTTATTTTATAGGATGGATGATTCTTTGGGGTCGTATTATCATATAACTTAATAAGACACTTAAAATATAAATCCTAATAAAGTAATCTATAAGACATGTAGTTGTTGGTGTCCCGTTATGCGGCAATGTAATAGGACACTTGATCACTGGAGGTCTTATTATAACACAAGTTAATAGGACACTTTGTAGGTAAGTCATAAATGTTCGGTGTTATAGGACCCTTTCTAGTCGAAGTCATATAAGAACATAACCAAATAGGACATTTTACACTATGGTCTTATAACTTTAACCTTTATAAGAAGCTTAATCATTGTGGTGTTATTATAATACACCGTAATAGGAAATTTGATATTTGAGTCATAAAACATCTGTTTTATAGGACGCTTATTCGCTATAGTTTTATTATAACATAACTGGAAACTTGACATTTGAGTCTTATCACTTTAACCTTTATAGGACGCTTAGTCATTGTTGTGTTATTATAATACATCATAATAGGAAACTTGATATTGTAGTTATAAAACATCTGTTTTATAGGATACTTATTCGCCTGAGTTTTAATATAACATGACTTAATATGACACTTGACACTTGGGTCTTATAATTTTAACCTTTACATGACGTTTAACCATTTTGGTGTTATTGTAATACACCGTAATAGGACACCAGATATATGAGTCATAAAACATCAGTTTTATAGTACGCTTATTTGCTAGAATTTCATTATAGCATAACCCAAACCCAATATCAAAAAATAATCCAAATCCCATCAACCAAATTGGATATATGAAACAGATTTCTTAAAAGATTTAGGAGGTGTTTGTTTGGCTCTTAATGGGAAGGTTAAGATGTTCATATCTTATTCGGCCAGACATTGAAGTGTTTGCTTATATAAAAAGATGAATGTTGCATAAACTGATATATAAGCTTATAGTGTAGATTTATTTGCGTCTTAGTTCAGATATCGTTACTTCATTACCATGATCAGACTTGGAATTGACTCGTAGCCTTATATATAGATGACTTGTAGTTAATTGACTCTAATCCTTGACTTGCAGTCAATTATATATAGGCATTTTTTTTAACTTGTGTGTATAATGAAGAAATAATAATTTCAATATGATGAAATAAAATCTATGTTAATATGAATATATATCCCACCAAATTATTTGATTTTGAAAAAGTGAACATTTAACAGATTTTGACCCAACTAACAACCTACAGGTCATAAAATCTTTCTATTGATTTTTTAAACCCTACCTATCTCCCTGTTCTCTTCATCTTGACAATTGCAAGCCTCACAGAGATTATGTCAGACGTTTCATCAAATCGCATAAAGGAAAGGTTTCCCTCATCCTCCTTCATCGTTCGTTCATACGTAGCCATCCAAGACGAATCTCTAAGTATTTTCAGACGTTTTGTTGGCGCGATGGTCGTTCCTCCACGACGTCGTCGCTCGAGATATGGCTGAATCGCTTTCAATAACCACCACTTGATTATTGCACTGCCATTAGCGAGTCGATGTCACCATGAGTTATGCAGGTATGGTTGTTGTCAATTCTGTATGTTCTAGGGTTTATTTGGATGTGACTGCTATAAATTTCATGATTATAGATTGTTTATGTTGAATATTAGATGCAAGTATGAACTACATGATGCAAATTGACAGGTACTATAAATAAAAGTTGTAAATAAATTCAAAACGTGCTTGAGAAATTACACAAACACGCATTCATATTTACATGAATACGAACTTGATATATTGGAAATCAACTTTTATTATGTGACAACCAACATACTAATGGAAATCGATGTTTAACACATTTAATGATTACTTATACGGTAACAAAAGTATATTTATAGACTTCTTATGGTGAATGAAGTTTATAGTCTAAGAAAGTGTAAAGCTGTTATAAATTTTTATTTAGAAATTATATGTTATTGTGCTTAATTGGTATAATTATCTCATTTTTATTTAGTAGAAATATTAAACCATCATGCTGAAGTACTGGTAAAAGGATTTGCACACCTCATTTATATTTGATAAATAGATTAAAAAAGGATCCATTTATAACTAATTGGGCGCCCCTCGTTTCGTCTAATTACGTTTTCAATTACTGAAAACCCATTTTTGTGATCTTTATTGTATGTTTATTGATTTATTCAACCTGATCCTGTTAAATCTGTTTAGATAAAAACAAATTTGGTGCGTTCATTAGTGTATGATTTGATTAATGAGGTTCAGTGAATTGAAAATATACTTTTGGTTGACTTTTTGTTTGACTACTTTAACCACTTTCAAGATTTTTTATATTTTTTTTTTCTATTCAACCTGTTTGAAATGGACATAACTAAAATTGACACATTCATAGGCATAGGAAAAAATAAAAAAAAATAATCTAAAATTTTGAATTGATTTAGGTGGTCATCTGAGTAAAAAATAAAAGTTGCAAGTTAGCTTTACCTGTAGGCGTTTTCAGTGATTCAGATTCCAGGTTCGATTTGATATTGTTTGAATGAGAAATTAATTTCAATTTTGATTACATGTTCAATTCTGATACGGTTACATGGTGTTCTTATGAGAAATGTATTTCATGTTTTATACAGGACAATGGGTTGTTCATACAAGGGCGATTTCAGCAACAAATTTTACAATTTATGTCCAAGTAAGTGAAATCGGCATTATGAACAGTTCCTGCACAAACTTGTATGTAGTCACTGAACGGCTCTCCAAGATTCTACTGCCTAAGATGTCCTTTTAAAATGCAAAAAATATATTTACAATATTAATTTCTAGACTTTTATCATGAAATTTATTTCCATTCTGGGAGCTTTTGAAGATTGAAGTACTAGTATTAGCTGCAGTATTTTTTTAGTCTAAATGAGTTGGATTTGCTTAGGGTTGACTAAGAGGTCAAAATTTAAAATTAACTTAGCGGGTCACAATTATTTTTGTTCTAAACGGGCTGGGTTTGCTTAGGGTTGGGTAAGAGATGAGATTATTGTTTCAAATTCGTCTTGGATTGACAAGAGTTATGACTTGAAAATGAAAGCATCCCATTCCAAATTTAGTGATATTTAATAAGATGGAATTCCCAGTCATGTCATTCTCTGGTAGCCTGGTAGGTATATCATATCAACCCGTAGTTGAATTTAACCTCTTTATGATATACAGATTGCATCGGGTCACCATTATGTACTTATTTTTAAAGCCTGGGTTCCAATTTTGTTCGGTTTCAGTGTTGGGTTTGATTATTTTTAGCTTGTAGACTCATCCTAAAATTGATTGTAAGTTGGTGATCAAATAACGATTATATTGGGCTACATTAGAAAACAACAATGTCTATTGATTTTTTTTCATATTATTTTTTCTATAAAATGTTAGCCTGCTAGTGTATAACCTTTTTTTTGTGAAATGATTTTTGCATTACAATGACTCGAGTTTAATAACTGTTTGTTGAAATCTAAAATCTAGGTCGGAGATGAAGTTTTCCTCAAAAGCATTTTAAACCCTACTAAGACTGTAGCAAGAGGATGGGTGAAGAGTTTGGACCCAATGAGCTAGTTGGTGGTACAAAGATTGGACCAAACTGGTGTGAGGTAAATGTTCAAGTACCATAAAAATAGATGAAAATTTGGTGAGACCATATGGGTTATTTTCCTCAATTCAAGATTGTATTGGTGCATCCATCGCAGGGCCTTGTCCATTCATCTCGGTATGTATTTGTTAAACTTGTGAAACGAATAATTTTAATAACATGGAACTTAATGCCTATACATGGATGATTTATTTGTAGGTAGTCCGCGAGGATTGAGGAAGCAGGATGACTTGGGATTTTATGGTGCTTGTTTCTTTTATTGCTTTTAATTTCTTTGTTGAATGTTACAAGAGTTTATATTGGATAATGTTATAACTTATTTATGTTTAGTGTTTTTGCTATGAATAATATAATGAAGTTTTATTATTTTCAGTAGTTGATGTTATACATAATAACTATTAGGATTATATATGCTGATGGTATTTTTATTGTTTAATAAAAACCATTATTTAGATGTCCATAACCGTATCGTAAAATTGTGTGTGTGGACGCTTAAAAAAGGGTTGTATAATATGATTTGTTAGGACTTCGAACTTTTGTCCTATTAAACGTTAGAACATTGTAAAAGTGTCATAATATGTTTTTTAGGACGCTATTTAAGTTCGTAGACATATTATGCGACCATAAAATTTAGTTTCATAATCTTGTTTGGGATATTAGGACCCTTTTCTTGGTAGTATAATGTTTCATCATAAGGGTCCTATAAATTAATTTTTAAGGACGCTTGTATGTGTATCAAAAGTTTACAATTAGGTAAACACGTGTCAAAACATTGTTAAAGTGTCATAATATGTTTTTATTGGGATGTTTTTTTGGTTGTTAATGGATATATTATACGACCATAACATTGCTTTCATAATCTTATTTGGGATATCGGGACACTTTTTAAGTTCCAAGACTTATTACAACCCCTTTACATGAAACACTTTTCTCGTTGGTCCTATTAGATGAAAGGTCCTATAAAATAGCATTTTAGAACGCTTTTGTGCGTACTAAAAAGCCCTTTTTGTTGTAGTGTACACCCACCTCGGCCTCTCTTCCTCCCATCAACTTTCAAATATCAAACTTCACTCGAATCACCTTCTCTATCATCAGCTTTCTCACCGTCATCCCCTGTCCTCTCAGCGGTCCTCACATGGCTTCCAACAGACTTTTCAGGTTGCAGGTTCTTAATTGCAGCAGCTACAGTTTGAGCAATGGCTGCTTGAACAGCAAGGTCAAGTTGACAGCCCTCATTGTTGCTTGGATTCTGTCCAGCTGCACTTCCTTCCTCTCCGGTGTCTGTAGTTGTCTCTACAAAAGGTCTTCGGACAACATGTGGCCTACCACGACGTCTTGTATGACCTTCTTGTCTGGTAACTTTCCTAGCTCCAGTCATTCGTATTCTATAAGGAAACACAAACGTCATCATTCAAGGAACTGTTTAGTACAAGGATAGTAAGGCTAACATGTAATAACATTGGCCAGCTATGATTAGCTAATCATGTTACTCTCCGTGTCCTATACACTTCCCTTTGTGAGTCCACTTGTGCTAGTTCTACTTCTAACAGTTAGACAATCAAAGAATTCATATAATCATATTCTCCCATCTCTAGCATTTAAGCAAACTTCCTTACACATTTTTACATTACACGTGAAATTAATCACATACTTTACCTTTTCATAGCTTGCTCGAGTGACACATGGCTTTCTTGAACTGGCATCTTCTATCTTTTCTTACTTAAGTTTCATTCCCTGTTCGAGTCTAAGCATGTAGGATGCTTAATTATCTCGAACTTAAGCTCTGATACCAACTTGTAAAGCCCCGATCCCGGTGCCCTACTTTGGTGTTGGATTACCCATAAGCACAGTTCTAAATATCAGAGTTAATTAAAACTTTCGCGGAATAAATAAAACTTCAATCATTCATTACAAACATTCGATACTTGTCTTAAAAACAAAACATATAGTTTATTTAAAACATCATGACAAAACTTCTCTGGATGTCAGTCCCTTTAATCCTGCCATGTGTCCTTCTCTCAAGCCGCTATTCACCTGCGTGCTTGCTAAAAGTCAGCTACGCTGAGTGAGTTCTAGTTAATCAGGTAAAATACAATACATTCACATACTTACATATATACGTATCTGAAGATACATATTACATACTTAGCCTCTTACCTTTATTTCATTCGTACATGCATACTTTCTTTCTTTCATACTTTCATTACACATACATAACTATCTTTACCATCTCAAATATTAGTAGGGTCTGGTCCCTTTCTTCTCTACCTCAGATATTAGTAGGGTCTGGAAAATAAGTAAGCACGAGTAAAACGTGCAAACACCTCGGGCAGTGAGCCATAAAGTAAATAAATCATTAGATAGAAAAAATAATATCAAAAATTCAAAATATATATACTAAATCATGTAAGACAATGTAAAAACTTAAATTAGGAAGGCTCGAATCACAAAAACTGGAAAATAAGCAAGCACGAGCCAGTATACGACCCAACCCAAACTATTTTCAAAAAAATTGTTATTATGGTCCATACTTTCAGGAATTTGATTTCGTTCAAAGTTTGCCAAAAATTATTAATAACGGGATCCGTTTTGATATCTAAATCACGCGATACGTTAAACGATTAACCAATATTGTTTATAAACTAACCAAAACTCTTCATTTAACACCACCCCCCTTTGGTCAACCCCTCTACAACTCATCACCCCCACCTCCCTTGATATCTAATAGATTCTATCCAAATCACCCTAACTAATGATTATGTTTCTAGAAGGATTACGTGTTGTAAGATACACAAACTATCTAACCAATCACTCTATACATTACTCATCACTCTAAGTCACTCTCTCCCACTCCCTTAAAAACTTGGAGCCGAACACCCCCTTTACACCCACACATAAAACAAATTCAAACATAAACACACACATGTTAATCAACAATCAAGAATCATGAAGATTTAATCAAGAAACTAGAAGATAAAGTAAGCTAGGAAGAGATTAGAGAGGAAGAACATCACCATCACACTCATAACATCATCATTCTCATCTTTCAAATCTTCAAGAACAACAAGCAAGTTTTGATTTAAGGTTGGTTCTAGGATTAGATGCATTAGATTAGTTGTTCTTGAGTTTGATTGGAGCTTCAAAGTTTGAAAATATAAATGATGATGTATGTATGTATGGGCCGTATGTATGTATGTATGTATGTATGTATGTATGTATGTATGTGTAAGGGGAAAGATTAAACTCATTTACACATGCATACATCCATCTTGAGGATCATACATTGATTTCCAAGTTTGATTATAAGTGTTGTTGGATCTCTTGATTGTTTAATATAAACTTGAAAGAACTTGTTGTTAGGGTTTGTTGTTAGAATGAATTTGGGTTAATTATTGATCATTAGTTTGTTAATATAGGCTTGAATCATTGAAAAATTGTTGTTAGAGAAACAAAACAAGAACTTGTTCAAAATTGAAAAATTGGAGATTTTTGAGTTATTGTATTTATTGTGGGGTTTGAATGGACTGATGAATCAATAGGTTATACAGAACAATATAATTGGAAATGAAATAGGTTATATGCTAGTAAACACATAGAACCATTAACTGATACTTCAGGATTGAAAAAGATTGTTAAAGTTGTTAATTAAGGAACCTTTATTTAAGGAAAAGTTAAATTTTTTATCTTCACATATATACTTGGTATGAATATGTTTGATATGTGATGAATTACATCTCTAAACTAAGATATGGTGAATTATTAGAGTATGGATTAGATAACACATTAATTGAATTAGCAACTACCTACTAGAATTGGAAACTTTGTTGAACGATAAATTGAAATAACAAAATTTGAATAGAACACTTAGGATGCATGAAACCCTATCAAACTAGTTGAATGAAATGAACTTAGAAGTATACTTAATCAAATTTGAAAGATTGAATTGGTTAGAATTATTAAAAGTTAAAAGTTACTATAATTGGAAACTTTGTTAGATTAAAACTTAGGAAATTAATAAAGATACATGATCTTTTGATTTGAATGATTTGTTTAAAACATTTATGATGATATGAATGATGTGAATGGATGATTGATTTATAAAACATTTATAAGGAATAAATCACTGTAAAGTTAAAACACTTGATTCTTTGAAAATACTTAATCATGAACTTAGATTCTTCCAAATAGAATAAGAAAGCTTTGTTAAAAAGTGTTATTTTAACTTGTTGTGAACTCATGAAATAAGTTAAAAATCTGGATTCTTAGGTTATATAATAATATTTGTTCATATAAGAATAAACATAGTTGATTAACAACATTATTATTAAATTTAGAATATGAACTAGAAACTTAAAATTTGTATAAATGTGTCTTGTAAAGTTATATGATAAAAACTGGAATTTATGATGAATTATGTGTTAATATATGTGTAAATAGTTGATAGGATATATGGTATGGACTTTATGACTTTTCGGTAACTCTAACGGTCGAAAAATCGGCTTTTAAACGTAAACCGACACGACTATAGGGACTGTTTTAGAACAGCCCCTAAAGTTGTAAAATGCTCATATATGACATAAGTTAATATATGGGAAAATTGTTGGTACATGATGTCAGTAGTTCAGTGTCAAGTGTCTGTAATCGTGTTAGTTGGATTTGTGTTATGTATGTAAGCGAAGTTCTCACAAGTTCGCTTGATATAGGCGAACTTGTGGAACAAGCGAAGTTAGTGACAACTTCGCCTGGACATGCCAGGCGAAGTTGTCGTGTTTATAAGGTTTAGGTTACGGCAATTTTAGAAAAATAGAGAATTCATTGTTAATGGAGTTGTAACGAGTCAGAGAGTTTGTGTAATCAGTGATCATTGTATCACGTGTTTCCAGTTGCAATACAACGTGTCTTTGTTTATTGTAGCGTGTGTTCGATCGTGTTAGCTCGTATCGTCTTCTACGCTCGTAACGTCTTACGTAGGGATTCCGCACCTACGTAGAACGAGATATTCCGTGTAGATCCGGCTGGGAACCTACAATTGGTATCAAAGCATTTGCTCGTGATTGTGTGGTTCGGGATTATCACGCGGGTGTAGAAATCGTTCCGTTTGACTATTCGCGGGACGAGTTTACCGAGTTTTTGTGTCCTACTCACCTCCCACCATCATAAACAACCCATAACACCTTCGCATACCTCACAAAATCCAGAAATCAAACCTGCAAAATCATCGTGTTCATCAGGCGAAGTTGCCGTCACTGTTTGTAGGGTTTAGGCGAAGATATAAGGTTAAGCGAAGTTATCCACAACTTCGCCTACCTCTCAAGTTCGCTTATCTCAAGCGAAGTTATCCAGAACTTCGCCTACTTCACAAGTTCGCTTATCTCAAGCGAAGTTATCTACAACTTCGCCAAATCAGGCGAATTTAAAAAGGGGAGCGAAGTTAAGAATCAGCGAAGTTAAGACTTAAGCGAAGTTATCCACAACTTCACCTACAGTATTGTTAAGAATAAAATTTTTATTCTTCGAGTTTCTTTGTGTTTCAAGAAAGATGACTTCAATAAATATTACGGAACTGGTGAAGATGGAAGTGGACGCGGGTTCAGCTACTAAGGCACCGAAGATGCTTAAGGGAACCGATTTTGTGGCGTGGAAAGATCGGTTTGAGCAATATGTCAAGTACCAAGATGCTAAAATGTGGGTGTGCATTCAAGATGGATACATTCCACCAACTGCTGAGTATGAGGGTCGTGATCAGATTAAGAAATACAACAAGATGGAAGAAGAAGAAAAGAAAATGTATGAGGCTGAAAGCAAAGCTCATGCAGCGATAACAATGGCTCTTCCACAAGAGATTCTTCACACCTTCAGGAAGTATAAAAGTGCTAGAGAACTTTGGGAAGCGCTTGAAAGCCGATTTGAGGGTAATGTGGGGATTCGTGCATCAAAGATTAAACTACTTAAAACCCAATTCTCGATGTTCAAGTACTTGAAGAATGAATCACTTGATGATATCATCACTAGATATTATCATCTGATGACAGAAATAAGCAATTATTCCATTGCTTACAAAGAAGATGAGATCGTGGAAAAGCTTCTTGATGCTCTCCCACCGAAATGGGAGATGTACACTGTCTTGATGAGAGAAGACAAAGAGTTTGCCGACTATGACTTGGAAACAGCAGTCAACAAACTACGAACTTTTGAACTTAACATGGTTCGAAAAGAGACATCAACTGATCAGGTTCAGGATCCAGGAATGTATGGTGCAAAAGTTAACTCAAGTTCAAGTTCGAAGTCTGAATCATCTGCTTACTACTCAAAGGGAGACTCGGGCGCTAACTCAACACATGAAGGTCATGTATCTCTCAACATGAATGGTGATGTGTGTTTTGTAGCTGGTGGATCAAACGCTTCTAAACCTCAAGCAAACAAGAGTAGTTTTTCCTCAAGTGTTCCAAACATCAACTACTCTAAGATGCCCATGAGTGTTAAATCTGCTGAACAGCAGTTTGCTCTCTATGCATCTTTCATTGCTTCGTATGAAAATTACATTCAAGGTAAGATTGTTGATCCAGCAACGTTAGACGAAGACTATGATCAGATCGATGCTGATGATCTGGAAGAGATGGATCTGCAGTGGCAGATGGCGATGATTGTGAGAAGGGTTAAACGGTTTATGAAGAAGACTGGTAGGAAGTTTGTTGGTGAAAGACCAGGTTTTGATAAGTCAAAGGTGCGATTTATAACTGTCAACAAAATGGACACTTTGCGAAAGAGTGCACAAATGAACGTGTAGAACGCAGTCAAAACAGGTCTACACAACAGAGTGGGGGTGGTAATGAGAATAGAGCCATGATATCCAGACAGAATGAAGAGTACAACTGGAATCTGCATGTTGAGGAAGTGTTCGAACAGGCCAATTTAACGAACATCGAAACTGCAGGAAGTGAGAAAGTAACTGGAGAAAATGAAGCTTACATGGCAGAAGTGGCAGACCAGCTCACCGAGGTAAGTACCAAACTCCCTTGTACTAAATGTGAAAATCTGTCTGAACAATTGACAACTATAACTGATCAGTTTGTTAGTTTGGATGCTCAATTTAAAACATTAAAAGAAGATCATCATTTCACTAAAGCTAGAGAAAACAGTTATAAGGTAAAAATAAAAGCTAGTGAGAAAGATATTAGAAGTCTTAAAGCCAGTCTAGCTGAGAAAATACAAGTAATTGATATTAGCTATGAAGTGTTAGAAGAGAAAACCAAACTAATAGCTGAAAGGGATAAACAGATAGCTGATCACCAGGTGAAAGTGGTGGAACTAAACAGGAAACTTGAGCAATTTAGAAATTCCTCCGCTATACTTGATCACCTCGTTAGTGATCAAGGTTCCCCAGTTAAAATGGGAGGAATTGGATATCATGAAGTTCCACCACCTTACAATCATAACTATACTTATGATCCTAGTAATCAGAAATCTGTTGATGTTGATTTTGGTCAGACAGTTCCGGTTAAGGTTACTATTAAAGAACCAGAAGTTAGTAAAGGCGAAACAAGTAAGCCTGTTTCGAGTGTTAAGATTTCTGCTCCTAGTCCTGTCTCATCAAATTCGGACAAGTCATCCGAGTCTAGTGAGACAAATCAATAGGCAGTATTACCAAAACGTGGAGAGGAACATAAAACAACTGAAAAGAATTCTCCACTAAACCCGTATGTCCCACCATATGTGAGACAAACGGGCAGTAATGCAGCCTCAACATCTAAAACAACTATCGAGAAGAAAGTTGAACACAGAAGTTGTTTCCGATGCAATCAATTAGGACACCTAATTGCTGATTGCCCTCTGAAGCAGAGATTCAGAGGTGTGAGGCCTTCGAAATCTGAGAAAAGAACTAACAGTAATCAATATAATGGTAAAAATGAAAACTCATCAAAGTTCAGACATTGGACTAATCCAGGTTTTCAAAGAAATCGATCTCAGTTTTTCACTGCTAACAAACAAACCATAAGTAATAATTTATTTAATTCACGAAGGTTTGGATGGCCTCATAGTCAATCTACAAGAAGGTATCCTTTTAGGACTTACAGAAATTATTCTGATACTAACTTTGGACAGCCAAAGTACGAGATGTATCGACCCAAGACCAATAGGTCTTGGGTCCCCAGATTTTAATCCTATGCTTTAATCGTGCAGGAACAGTTGAACAGGGCTGCAAACAATCTATGGGTTGTGGATAGCGGCTGTTCCCGGCACATGACGGGTAACAAGAATTTGTTACACGACTGGAAACCTGTTCAGGGAGGAAGAGTGAGTTTTGCTGGAGAGAGCGGTGGAAGGATTACAGGAATTGGGACGGTGACTAATGGAAAAATGACTTTAGAGAAAGTGAATTTCGTTGAAGAACTAAAGCATAATCTGCTGAGTGTATCGCAGATCTGTGACAAAGACTACACAGTGCACTTTACCAAGAATGAGGCGATTGTACTGTATCCTGGTTTCAAGATACCAGAGGATTGGATTGTAATGAAGGCTCCAAGAGAAAAGAATACGTATATTATGAACATGAGGTCGACTGAGATGGCCACAGAAGAATCGTGTCTTCTGTCAAAAGCAACTGAATCGGAGTCTGAGTTATGGCATAGAAGAATGGGGCATATTCATCTTCGGAAAATGAACTACATTGTCAAGAATGGGCTGGTGCTGGGTGTTCCCTTGAAGAACTTCAACTTTGAAGACCAATGCCTATCATGCAAAAAGGGAAAGCAACACAAGAAAACCCATCACACCAAGAAGGTTAATTCTATTGTCAGTACCCTAGACCTACTTCACATGGATCTCTTCGGTCCCGTGAATGTAAAAAGTCTAGGTGGAACATCATACTGCTTGGTGATAACTGATGATTTCTCTCGATATTCTTGGGTATATTTCCTGAAGTCAAAGGATGAAACGGTTCAGATGGTAAAAAATTTGATTACCAAGGTTGAGAATATCATGGGGAAAAGGGTTAAATACATCAGGAGTGACAATGGGACAGAGTTCAAAAATTATGAGATGGAGATCTTCTGCTTACAGAAAGGGATAGAACACCAGTACAGCGCTCCGTATACTCCACAACAAAATGGAGTGGCTGAGAGGAAGAACATAACGTTAATTGAAGGAGCCAGAACCATGCTGGCTGATTCGAAACTTCCTGTGGTGTTCTGGGCTGAAGCTGTTGCAACAGCCTGCTATACCCTTAATAGAGTTTTAACTGTTAAAAGACTGAATAAAACATGTTATGAACTTATGCATGGGAGAAAGCCCAACTTGAGTGGTCTTGAACCATTCGGGTCCCCGTGTTCGATATTAAAGACAAATTCTAAATTTGGTGAAATAGCCGACGAAGGTATTTTAGTCGGATATGTTGTTGGGACTCCCAACAGACGAGTCTTTAATACATCGACCAGCAAGGTTGAGGTGGTATGTAACACTGATATCACAAGTTACAAATCACCAAAACCAAGCACGGGACCCGCTGGGGTTTTCGACTATGATAGGCTTTTTAAATCTTTTAACATGCCTTATTTGGATTGTGCAGAAGTTGATGAGAGAATTGCTACGAAGATGATTTACGATGAGGAAGACACTTTGGTGGAACGACCGCAGTATGATGAATGTCAGCCTTCCTCGTCAAATGCTGTCGATACCCCTGCTGCCTCTACTGAAGAAGAATTCTTCAATCCGTTTCACTCTCAACAACAATCACCCATTGATGAGCTACCTTCGAACCTGGAAGACAATCTGCAAGTCAGTTCAGTTCCGACTACGAGAGTTCACAAAAATCACCATTTGGAGAACGTGATAGGTGATCTGTCCGACGGTGTACAAACAAGACAAAGCTTGAATGAGCACACCTGTGTTTACACAAGCATTAAAGATACGGGCATAATAACAAATGCTTGTACACCTGCTTCATCTGCCAGATTGAACCAAAGAACTATCAAATGGCTCTCAAGGACAGCTCATGGGTCGAAGCCATGCAAGAAGAGTTAGCCCAGTTCAAAAAGATGGAGGTATGGGACTTGGTTGCAAAACCGAAGAATGTGCATGCGATTGGCACCAAATGGGTTTTCAAATGCAAGAGAGATGAGAAAGGGATTATTATCAGGAACAAGGCGAGGTTGGTTGTAAAAGGTTTTAATCAGCAAGAGGGGATTGACTATAATGAATTGTTTGCTCCTGTGGCGAGATTGGAAGCCATTCGATTGTTTTTGGCATTTGCTGCACACAAGGAGATGAAGGTATTTCAGTTAGACGTGAAGAGTGCGTTCCTTAACGGTAAGGTCGATGAGGTTGTGTATGTTGAGCAACCTCCGGGTTTTCCTGACCCCGACTTTCCTGATCACGTGTACAAGCTAAGTAAAGCACTGTATGGGCTACATCAGGCCCCTCGTGCCTGGTACTCAACACTATCCGACTACTTGCTTGAAAATGAGTTTGAAAGGGGAAAGATTGATAGCACATTGTTCTTTAAGAGAAAAGGGAACGACTTTCTTCTGGTGCAATTCTACGTGGACGACATCATCTTTGCTGCATCAAAAGTCGCCATGTGTCAGGAGTTTGAGGCCGTCATGAAAAAGAGGTTTGAAATGAGTGCTATGGGTGAACTAACTTTCTTTTTAGGACTGCAGGTTGATCAGAAGAAAGATGGGATGTTCATTCATCAGACTAAGTATGTCCATGATGTTCTCAAACGCTTCAAGATGGAGGACAACACTCCATTTGATACTCCAGTCTGCGTCAACCATTTGGGTGCTGATTCAGACAGTGATGCAGACGTGGACCCAACCCAATATCGGGGAATAATAGGTTCTTTAATGTACTTAACTGCTTCTAGACCTGATATTATGTTTGCAGTTTGTCTTTGTGCACGCTTTCAGGCAAACCCAAAGGAATCTCACTTGAAGGGTGCGAAGAGGATATTGCGCTATCTCAAAGGCAAACCTAAGCTGGGGTTGTGGTACACGAGAGGAGGAGACTTGGAGTTGGTCTCCTACACGGATTCTGATTATGGAGGATGCAATCAGAGTCGGAAGTCAACAACAGGTGGTTGTCAGTTTCTTGGAGGCAGATTAGTGTCATGGCAGTGCAAGAAGCAGACCTCAGTCGCCATTTCAACCTGTGAAGCAGAATAAATGGCAGCATCAAACTGCTGCTCCCAGGTTCTTTGGATTCAACAACAGTTGCGCGATTATGGTCTGAATTTCACTCATACTCCTATTTGCATTGATAACACTGCTGTTATCTCAGTAACTAACAATCCCGTAAAGCACAGTAAAACTAAACATATTGACATCCGTCATCATTTTATACGGGATTGTGCTGAGAAGAAACTGATTGTGCTCGAAAAGGTTGATACGTTAGATAATTTCGCTGACTTGTTTACTAAAGCGTTTGACAAAAATCGTTTTCAAAACCTTGTTGAGCTGAATGGGATGATCAATCCCGAGTAACCGTGTTTTGTGACTTTGTTTAAAAAAAAAAAAACATCACTATCGCTTAAAATTATGTCGGTTGCCTCAGTTTGAAGGACATCTCTTCGGATATGTTTGGTCCTCATTTCTACGTGTAGACTATGAGGATAGCCATTAACCAGATGACTGAAAGTGACCGGGGTGGTTTATGATGTGTTTTTATTCTTTCGCTAAAAATTAGTCGATCATACTTAGTTAGAAGGACACATACTTGTATGTGGTCGGTCCAGCTGATCCATTGGATCTTCAGGATAGCCGTTTACCTGAAAACTTCAATTTGATCGGGGCGATAGAACTTAAAATTTTTTTTGGGAGATGAAATTATTTTTCAAGTCTATTACTTCGTAAGAAGTTCCTTTACTATGTTTAACAGAAAATTGATCCAACCTTGGAAAGTGATAGATATACTGATTCTGTGTGCTTAACTAGTTAAGTTATTAGGCCTAAAAGACTTTAGAACAGTCATTGTATGTCATGGTAGCTTCTTATGGTGCGTAAAAGTAGAAGTGATACTAACTAAATTTACTCGATTTTACGTGGAAACTCCTTAAGAGTTGTGTATGTCTCCATATATATCTTTCCGAATGATAGGCAGAAAAGCGATTACCCAGTCATACACGAGCCCGTGAGTGTTCTGATTCCCGTGAAGATAGCGTGTCAAGAAACTGCAGTGATCCAGATTCGGGACTTGCAGTTGTTTACTACTCTGAAGTTGTGTAAATACTTAAAAAAAAAAAAAAAGGGGGTGTGTTATTGAGACATTCTAGAGTTTATAATGTTCATACTTCTCAATCAAGATGTAAGAAAGAAAACGGGATGAAGAGTCTAAAGATCGAAGAGTACTTACTATTTAATCAGACACTACGGGTCGAGGTCAACTCGGGGTGACTTGGGGAAAGCCAAATAAGCTTTGAGAATAGATAGGAGGCATCATAATCTCTGAGTTGTTGCCCATTTAAGTTTTAAGCTTAATTGAACCTAACCCGTATCACAGAAGCGATGAAAACCATTTTAAGTTATTTACCTGCTTACAACCTGTTTCTTTATGTCATAATACAGCTGAACACGGATCTGTGTGACAGTCACTTAATTAGTATGATTCCTGTTCGGATCTTTTCTAAAACATAGTGGTCCCTGTTGAGACTGAAATTTGATCCCGTGTACTTTATTGTTAAAATTATTTTTTTACTTATGTAGTTGTATGATTTTATACCTGGTTACTTGGTCTTGATCGTATCATTTAACTTTTTAAAGGATGTTTTAAAACTTAATTGCAAGTTGTTCAAATTATAGGGGTTTGTTTTGTAAAGTTTAATATCGGCGAACTTGTGCATAACTTCGCCTGCAATAGGCGAAGTTATCCATAACTTAGCCGGTATAACTCTGACCATATATAAAGAAGTTTTAAGGTCAAACTGTTCATTATTTTCATAAACCGGCGAACTTATCTTCTGAAACCCTAAGCGAACTTATATCTCGACTATTGCAGTCGTCCCTGCGGATAGAAAATGGCAAAATCGTTGATGCTTTGAAGGAGTTCTTGGCATCTCAGGGGGAGACGAGCTGTAAGGGCGATGAGCTGAGGACTAAGAAGCGAAATGATCGAGACGATGATCCCAATGCATCGAAAGGTGCAGGTGGAGAGTTGCCAAGAACTGAACAAGCTCTTGGGACTTCCACATCTCAGGGGGAGTTAACAAGTGGTGCGGGCGGTACAGGTGATGAGGTGGTGGTCGTGGATGTTGAAGAGATGGATGATGAGTTTATAGGTGATGATGATGTATTACCGATTGAAGAGATAGAGAAGATTGGTGCAGAGATAGTTATTGATAATGAGATTGAAGAGGGAGAGATTGTAGAAGAGAATATTGAGCATGAAATTCCGGATGTTGATAAGGCAGATATGAGTAAAGATATGGGAAGTGATGAGACGGAATGGGAAGAGCAGCCAAGATGGAAAGAAGGCTATGCTCAGTGGTTTGTAAAAACGAAGAAACCGCGGTCCCTACTATGTTCAAGAAAAGTTACAACATTAGAGGTTATGCTGAATCGAGAAAGGGGATTATTTGTTGGATATATGATGAGCAGTTGAGGCTCTTTGTGATTAAGAGGTATGATGGTGTTCAGTACTTCAAAAGGCTGTTGAGATCGTTGAATACATTGCCAGAATGTGAAGTGATGGACTTAGCCAGATTGGGATTAATAAACAGGAGTGATGATAACATGGCTAGAGTCATTGGGAAGATTGTTTGGAAGGAAAGTATAAAAGAAAAGAAGTTCGAGCTGTTGAAACCACAAAAGGGAAAACTTATTGAAGACAAAGATAGAGGATTGAGAGCAGGTGGCAAGCCTTGGATGATCATGAAGTATAAGCCGATCCGGTGTTTAAAAGAAGTGCCGATGAAACAAATGCCCAAGGATGTGCTGAAAGATCTGAAGTGGTGGTACGTTGATTGTGAAACAGCTGAGGCAGTAATGGAGGATGAAGATGAACAAGAGCTGATGAGAGTATATGATCCTATGCATTTAGTGAACTTGTCTCAAGCTGATCTGCAGGTGCTGAACGAGAAGAAAATATTTTATATTCCTGCTTGGAAAGAAGAAGCGAAGAAATATCAAAGAGTTGTTTCGGTTTGTGTACGAGAAGGCGTTCATGCTTGAAGATGAAAGATACAAGATTGTTTGAAGATTACGAGACACGTGCTTGAAGATAGAGATATGAAGCTACTGCCAAGGGGGAGTCTGTTGGTACATGATGTCAGTAGTTCAGTGTCAAGTGTCTGTAATCGTGTTAGTTGGATTTGTGTTACGTATGTAAGCGAAGTTCTCACAAGTTCGCTTGATATAGGCGAACTTGTGGAATAAGCGAAGTTAGTGACAACTTCGCCTGAACATGCCAGGCGAAGTTGTCGTGTTTATAAGGTTTAGGTTACGGCAGTTTTAGAAAAATAGAGAATTCATTGTTAATGGAGTTGTAACGAGTCAGAGAGTTTGTGTAATCAGTGATCATTGTATCACGTGTTTCCAGTTGCAATACAACGTGTCTTTGTTTATTGTAACGTGTGTTCGATCGTGTTAGCTCGTACGTCTTCTACGCTCGTAACATCTTATGTAGGGATTCCGCACCTACGTAGAACGAGATATTCCGTGTAGATCCGGCTGGGAACCTACAAAACTGACAAGATGATAAAACTTAGTCCTAAACGGTTCGTTTCGCGAAACCAACACGAAAACGTTAAAAAGTTGCTATTTTAAGAAAATATTAACGAAATGAAAACAATTTATTTTTACAAGGGTAACTTATAAAACTTGACTAATATATATATGTGACAAGTATTTTTCAAGATTTAAAAGTTACATTTTTATACGAAAAACCAAACGGTTCATTTTTAAACACGAAACCGACAAAACCGACTAGAATTATGAATAATAATAATCTAATATTTTCTTAAAACTTTCCAGCAGTTTATACTTAAATATTTTATTACATTTATAAATGTTTTAATTGTTTATTAATTTAGTTATTTAAATAATAGTTAACGTAAACCGAACTATACGTATTCATTAACTTAATATGAACTTAATTGCTTATGTGCTTGTGTGGACACTAGATTAGGATTAATAAACTTAAAGGATTTTTATAAACTAAAACCAAATTTGATTAACAAAATGTTTGCTAATATAGGACATGAGATTTTGGAACGAAAAGTTATAAACCGTGAGTTTCTCTATTGACCCCTCGTTTTCGAAATGTTTTTATTGTGTTTTTGGGGAAAAAACATATTTTTTATCGACTTTTATTGAAGTTTTTATAAAGCATTTTATTTTACAAACCATGTAAAAAGTGGGATGAGTCAACAATTGGTTAAATAACTTTTAACCGAATTAATAAGGGCACAGAAATATTAGTAGATCTATCGGGGTGACGCCCCCCGCCACATTTCAATTGCGTTGGGTTAAAAATGAGAATATTTTGAGTATGGTATGTATCGATTTATCAGTTTTGATAGTCATACACTTTTTATATTCCTTGCTAGTCTACAACAGTACGATTTTTTTAAAAGGTAAAATGCTTCGTTTTTATGGTAAGTTCGATTGTTGGAAAATTTATTATTACCATGTTAAAAGAACGGTAGGAGAGGCTACCACCGTTGCTTATGGTAATAGATTATGATAAAAAGAATGGTTGTTGAACCATGTTATGGAAATATTTTATATGAATTTGTTATTGTGTTACTTTATATATATTGGTATAATGTCATTTATAATGATTTTTCATAATGATTTATATGGAAGTTTCGATTGTGTTATTTTCATAATATTATAATATATACACACACACACACACACATACATACTTGTTATTTCAATAAAGATAAACTCACCAACATTTGTGTTGACATTTACTTTTAATATGCTTTTCAGGTAAGTGAAGGTTTTGAGGAGGCATGGAAAGGAGGGCGGTTTTGTGTTTGAATAGTGAATAAAAATATGCTTTTAATAAACCGTGTGGTAGCAGGTGTATAAGACTCTGATATTGTAATAAATATTTTATTATATAAAAGTTAATCTTTTATTTCCTATTATATTGTTATTGGCTATCGGCATATGTCATAACCCGCAAGACTTAAGTTAAGTCTTCCGCTGTTTTAAATTAAGATTTTCGGGGGTGTGACAGAAGTTGGTATCATAGCTATAGAGAATTAAAAAATATAAGATTTTCTAAACTATAACCGTATACTCAAACACACTCTCCTTTCCCGCCTCGCGAAACTAAAAGGTAAGAATAAATTAATAAATAGATTATCACTAACATGTTTTAATATGCTTTTCAGATGTCTCCACCTCATGTTATTGTCACAGATTCTGAGACAAGTGATGACGGGGCACCATCATCCCCGATCGAGTTCCAAACCGTGATTGCTTCAGGTTACCCTAGTTCGACTTCGAGGGTACACCCCTTAGGGTGTACTCTCGAAAGCGAACCCGAGCTAACGGAGAGGCAAACACCTCGGCTGTGTTGATCTCCTGACTGAGACCACACCACCACCACCGCCTCCCTCACCGAGCCAGTGGATGTGGAAGGTCCTACTAACCGCGAGCGCATCATCTCCCTCGAAAGGAGGTTTGCAGTTTACAAGACTATCATCCACGACCTCGTGAACCGTGTTCTTGATGTTGAACACAAGCAAGGCAACGACGACCATTCATACAATGCCTTGTGTCACTATTTGTTCGCCATCGAGAACCGCGGGGGTGAACACCGAGGCAAGGGTTGGAGGTTTGGAGTCGAAGAACGAAGTGATTGAACCCTGTGTGCACTACTTAATGGGCCTACACTAAATTGGGCTCATAAGTAGTATTCGTAGTAGGATGTTGTGTAAATTACCTTTAAACTTGTAGTCTTTTGGGTACTTAAAATATGATGGGTGGTGATTATAAGGTGTAGTATGTATTACACCTAATTTTTTATATTTTGGTAGCAATATAAACCCCCACCCCCTTTTGTATGGTTATATATACATGTTATGAATCATGCTATGTTTATTTCTCAAGTTTAGAAATGTTTTCCAAAACTAACAAATTATATTCTTTTTTTCTAAAAGAAATCATGGCGCTTAAAACTTGACGAACTACTACCAACCAAGCATCCGGATTACCATCTTCTCAAGAAGAGTTTGCTCAACTAATAGCTCAACATGTAAACACGATACTCGATCAACGTGAGGCTAACTTTAATTCAAGCCAAAACACCCGAAACACAACTAATTACATAATCGAAGAAACTCTTAGAACTTAAACTCTAAATGAAATCCCTCAGGTAGCACGGTACACGGGTGCTCGTACAAAACTTTTCAAAGTTGCGGACTGAAAGAATTTACCAGTGCCGGAGGACCGTTGGAAATTATCTGATGAATCAAGAAAATGGAATCCGTCATGAAAATCAGTGATTGCACCCCTCTTGAAAGGATACAATATGGGATATGTTCATTCCCTGATGAGGCACTCGAGTGGTGGAACTTTATAATTCAAAATTTAGGAGAAGATGCAGCATACCGTTTAACCTGGGAAAAATTGAAAGAAATGTTACTGAAAGAAGACTGTCCCCGAAATGAACTCCAGAAGATCGAATATGACTTCTGGCAGTTAAAGATGGAAGATGCCGACATCGGGGGGATATACCTCACAATTCAATGCATTGGCACGATGACTAGTACCCCGAATGGTTATGCCAGAATATGCATGAATAGAGAGGTACATCTGGGGCTTAGTTCCCGAAATCTGAGGAATGGTCACCTCCTCTAAACTAACCACTATCCAGTCTGCTAGAGAACTAGAAAAATCCTTGACTGATAATGCGGTTCGCATGGGAATACTGAAGGATACCGCAAAGAAAGTTGTCACACGAGAACCTGAACAAACCTCAACCGGTATGAATCAGAAACCCAGAAAATTCAAGAGGAAGTGGAATGGAAACCATGGATGACAGTTCAAGAGGAACGTTGGAGCTGTATGGATTTTTGCTGCTAACACGAAAGGAACCATAGCAAGCTTTGGACAAACACCTTCATGCAACAGGTGTGGGAAAATTCATACTGGTGATTGTTGGAGATGCAATCGGTGCAACCGGTTTGGTTACATGACACACGACTGTTACGCCAAGATCGTACCGCCCGGTTCAGAAAACCAAAACCCGGGATGTTTCGAATGCGGTGTTGTAAGACATTATAGGAAGGACTGTCCTAAATTCAAGGGTCACAACACCAAGGGCAAGGCATTCGAGATGAACGCCAAAAATGCCCTGAAGGATTCATCCGTAGTCACCGGTACGTTTCCCGTCAATAATTACTATGCTTATGTGCTTTTCGATACCGGAGCTGACTTAAGCTTCGTTTCCAAACAATTCGAACCTCTGTTATGAATAGAAGCCAGTAAGTTAGATACCAATTACTCTATCGACTTAGCTAATGGGAAAGTTAATTGAAACCAGTGAAGTCGTACGTAACTGTAATATTCTATTAGCTAACCATAAGTTCAATATCGATCTCTTACCCGGTCGAACTAGGCAGTTTTGATACAGTCGTAGGAATGGATTGGCTGTCCAAGAATGAAGTCGAGATAATATGTTCAGATAAGCTAGTTCGTTTACCAATCCAAAACGGTGAATCCCTAACCATCCAAGACGATCATTGTAATCCAGAGTTAAAACTCTCTAGTATCACAAAAACCCGTAAAATGTTACG